>NC_081192.1:72574963-72874963 GCF_902713425.1 Acipenser ruthenus | reverse complement strand
TTAACATTTAATGGTAGCTACTAAGTCAACATTTACATTGTAATCTTTTAAAATGTAACAAACAAGGATCATTTAAATGTGTTGGCTGAAAAAAGTAACAAGCAGACAAAACTGATTAAAACAAAACAAAACGACAAATTCCACAACATTGTCGAGTTTTGTAAACGTTTAAAAGTTCATACAGTAATTAAACTGACTGTTTTGTATAGCGTTATGCTGACTTTGAAAAACAAAATGTTAAAAACAGGTTTAAGTGCAAGTGACAAAACCGAAACTGTGTTTTTCTTTACACACACCAAATGATATATGACGTTTTAAAACCACATAACATAGCACTTGAGCGAATCAACCTAGACAAAATAATCTGAAGAACAAGAAGAGGAAAAATAAGAAGAAATTGTATGCAACTTTTTATCCATGTAGCATTGTCCCTCTCGACCGGTGAGGCCACTGTACAACAGGAACTGCGGGCTTCGTACTGAATGGTTGGGCAGTTCATTCCGGGGAAAGCCGGAAGCCGGCCATTCAGGAAGAGGGCGGCGTTACGGTACCTGGAGTCATCGCCCTAGTACGGTGAGCGAAGTTTCAGTCATGAATTGGAGGAGACGTGATTGAACTAGCTATCGGAGGGGGCGGGGCTTAGAGTACTGTAGGGGGACGTTACGCCGTAATCCATGAAACGCTTGGTTCCATTGATAAAATGCTTGTGTTTGTTTTGCCAGACGGCTGATACGAAGCCAGGAGCTGCAGCGAGAAGCCAGCCCGGACCTGAACGCACAAGAGCACCAGCACTCAGAGCACACAGTCTGGAGACGTGTTGTTTGTGACTGTGTTAGGTGTTTTGTGTTTGAATTATTATTTTCGGGACTGCAACCCCTTTGTTTTTGGCGCTGGCAATACCCATTGCTGGGTAGAGCCAGCTTTATTATTTGAGTCCAGTTTTCACTGGCAATACCCATTGCTGGGTAGAGTCAGCTTTATTATTTAAAACCTCGTCAAGGAAATTAAAGAACCTGACCTGTGAACTTTGTGTTTGTCCTTTGTCTGGAGCACCTTGAATCACCTGTACACCGGAGCACTACAAACCACTTTGCCGCAAGCGTGTTGTGCACACACACACACAAAATAATTATCTGACCCGTGAGCAGAAAACTAGTTATTTGTTAAAGGCCAGCATCGTGCATCTTGTTGCAGTTTCAACACTCATGGTTTGTCTTTGTGGTGTAAAAACCTGTCCATATGAGGAAACTGCTCGTTCTGCATCCACAGAGTTTGGTGGAATTGACAAAAAGCAACGTGCAATTTTTGCCATGTTTGGGAATCTGATTTCAGACCTCACCCAGAAATCAACAATATTGACATTTTTGTCACTTTCACGGCATAGTGCTTGTAAGATTAAATTTCATCTCTACAGCTTGTGAAATCAGGGATCGCTTCTAGTGGCAGCAGTGTAGAGTAGTGGTTAGGGCTCTGGACTCTTGACCGGAGGGTCGTGGGTTCAATCCCAGGTGGGGACACTGCTGCTGTACCCTTGAGCAAGGTACTTTACCTAGATTGCTCCAGTAAAAACCCAACTGTATAAATGGGTAATTGTATGTAAAAATAATTGTAAGTCGCCCTGGATAAGGGCATCTGCTAAGAAATAAATAATAATAAAAAATAATAATAATAGTGGCAAAGATGTGACATCCAAGACTGACACCATGATAAATATAAGGTATATTATTAGTAGTAGTTGTATTATTGTTGCAGACATTTCTGTGTAGTTGTTTATGGTTTCTACATGATAAAAGCTGGTGAAGAGTAATGTAAAAAAAAAAAAAAAGTTTTTCATGGTAGGCAGTCAAATTCGGGAAATCGTGAATTTTTCGTGGCCAAATTTATTTGTTTTATTTATTTACAGTAAAAATGATTTGTCTGTATTTTGTCATTATTCATTACATACATACAAAAAACATATAGCTTTCAGCTTGTTTGTACGCTGTACTCATAATAATCAATCGCATGCAGACTCCCATAGGACCGGCAGTGCATTTTAGAACTCACTTCTCAAAGGGTTAAATAACGAAGAGAAGAAACTGGATGTTGGACTTGACAAAAATGAGCAGCCACTGCATAGACTAAATGTCTGCACCTAATTGTACTACGATGTTCATCTCTTCTAGATTTAAGATCTTGTTTAGTTTTACCTATCTAAGATTTACCACAGGGACATTGAATCATATACAATTACACCTTGAGTTATACAGGTATCCAGAAGTCCAGATTAAAAATGCACTTTTATAAAATGGCTTTCTTATCTTAGTGTGTTTTAATGTAACTTTAAAATTGCTGCTTTTGTATTATGTATATACTGTTATTTAAATCTGTTATTTAAATTGTCTGACTGTGGCAGTTGTATGTGTGACATGCTATACAAAAGTATTGTGTTTTTTTTCTGCTTTGAGATACTTTTGTATAAAAAACGCTCTATAAATGCAATAAATAAATAAATAAATAAATTAGGAAAAATGTTTAACAGGTTTCAGTTTATACCTAACTTAAAAATATGTTACTGGGAAATGCTTGGTAAATCTAAGTATCTCCACACCCTTAGTTATTAGTATGCTTGTTTTTTAAAAGTTAAATATGAAACAATAAAAAAGTGGCAGAAATTTAAACAAAGATAAAATAGAAATACTGAATTACTCACAGATTAAATAAAAATAAACAACTGTTGCTAATTGTAACAGGGCAAGGAGCCCTGTACATGAGTTTTTGTTTATTTTTAGAACGGGGTATCCCTCTGCTCCTGTGCAGTTTATGATTTTGTACTTGTTTTGTTGTTGTATTATTATTGTTGTTATGATTTATTATGTTTAAATATGACGGCAAAAAGCCGTAGTTATGTTTTGTTTTTGTTTTAAAATACCTCGTGGGAATGCGTGACTGTCAGCTAGTAATTATTGAATTAGCTGGCAGTCACGCATAATAATTCTACCTGTGCAGACTATGGCTGAGTGGTAATGAGAGAATTAATAGCCAGTTAACCCGTCGGATATGATATAAAAGACATCCTGCTTTGGCTGCAAGGGGTGGGTGTTCCAGAGGAGGAACAGAGCGAATGAGAGGAGAAAGAAATGGTGATTAAAATAACCACAGGATCAGTGAAAGCAATCCGCTCAGCCTGACCTGTGTTTTGTGTTCGTGATTTGTTTTTGTTTATCTTTTTTTATTTTGCTCTGTGAGCCGTGTTTTTTTGTTTAAACCTTTTATTTTATTTTTGTGTTTGTTAAAATAAAACGGCACGGCAGTACTGCCTGAGTGTTATTCTTCTTGTATCTGGCCTGACGTCACCATTTAGCCATCCCTATCACACTAATATATAATACATTAACAGTACCTATGTTTCCAGTGCAGATTCCAAATTAGTGATACTTAATGAGCCCTACGCTAATCTTCTGAGCTGTAAATGAGTGAGCAATAAAGACCCAATTGACAAAGTCAGTGCCGATTAATCAGGTTTAATGAGGTCTGGAAGCAGGTTGTTGTGTGTGTCAGTGTGGGGAGAGGGAGGGTGTATATTACAGTAAGGAATTGTGCTTATTTTAGTCAGGGTCTACATTTTTTAAATATATTTGACAAGCAAAGCAGAAGGTTTAGTCTTAAAAATAAGTGTGAATTCTGAAGAGCATGTTGTAGTTTTGTATAATATCATGTTTCATTACTGTCTTCCTGACTGTTGTGACAAATATTCCTGTCAAACTGCACTGCAGGCTTTTATTGCATTCAACTTTGAGATTCCATATTTAGTAGATTTTTATCCATAACTATTAAACACTCAATAGTGCTGAATTTAGAAATACTAAAAGAAACAATACATTCAGTGACAAACATTTTTGAAGACACTGAAAGATACATCTAGCCAAAACGCTTGTCATTGAAAATATTATGTTTGTTTTAGTATTTCTTCTTAGCATTTTCTTAGCAAGTGCCCATAGCATATATATATATATATATATATATATATATATATATATATATATATATATATATATATATATATATATATATATATATATATATATATGCGCCATGGGCACTTGCCGAAGTTGGGCAGCTTGCGATGGCTGTACGTTTTCTGGTTCCAACAGTATTGGGTTGTGGCGGCGGCAGCATCGGGCTTGCAGGTGACCAGGTCTCCCGCAGTTCCAGCAGCGTCTTTCTGGCATGGTCTGTCTGACAGCAGCGGCGTCCTCATCTCCATCGCTATCCTCCTCTTCTATTGCTGTGCAGACTTTGGAGGTCCGGTCTCGCTCGCCCTCCTTAAGCACGGCCTCGACCCTTTCGGCATGGGCCAAGGCCTGCTCTGTGGAGGTTGGGGTGGCAAGCCCCATGCTGTCGGAGTGCATGGGGTTCAGGCTGTGGACGAACGCCTCCATCGCCAGGTCTTTGTCTTCTTTTATGGCCAGTGGATAATGCATTTACTGAACATGTTACCAATCACAAGGACTATGATTTCCCAGTGTTATGTCCGTATGGCCAGTTTTCAGGGAGCATTTTCCCATGTGCTTAGTGATGTCATTGCCGATGTCATATGTGATGTCAAGTGTGCGTGGCTATCTTAACTTGCAATTTCCTAACCTTTTGGACTTTTGCAACAAAACCTTAATGTTACTTTAACTAAGTTTTTGCCATTGAATTTCCATTGTTTTGCAGAAGGCATCCTGGAAAATCAAACAACCACATCTGCCACATAATGCAGTGGTGAAAACACAACCTGAGACACTAAATAGCACAGAAGAAAGAGACTTTTTTTTTTAAAGCCAGATTTATTGACACCAAATCAATAAATGTGCAAAATGTTAATCCCTGCCCCTGAGGCTGAAGAGGTGGGGACAACTTTGAACAGCATGCTGAGGGCAGTTATTCTTCATGTTGAACGGCTTTGTCCACTCTCTCTAGAAAGATCATGTAAGAATCATGCAGGTTTTTAGGCAGTCTGTTGCGTTGTGTGCATTACGTATCATTACACTGAAACCATTGCTCATCTTTTCACACCCAGACAACATAGTGACCATGGCTGATGGTTTTCCTTTGTGCAACACAATTGCCCGAGTTGAAAATGTTTTCCTATCAATTACAACTCTGTCATGCTTGAAACTGGCAAGTCCTTTATTCGTTGCAATATCATTTCATTTTATTAAACTAATAAACAATATGGGGGATAATTAATTCTGTGTTTTAATTTTAAAATGGCGCTATATAAATCTGATGATAAGGAGCAGTAAGTTTATTTTGTATCTCAGCACAAGTGACATTCCAAATAAGTAATTTTTGGTAGGAAGAAATGTATAAAATGCATTCATGTCTTTACAAAATAATTTTAATTTCGGACCACTGGAATGGCCCGGAGTCACTGGGGGGCCAGGACTTCGTAAGCAACAGAACAGAAGTAGGTCAGCTAAGGGGATGTGGATCCCAAAACAGTATAGAGAGGGTTACCGTAGAGTAGTAGATTCCTGGAGTGGGACATTCCTTTTAGTGGGACTAGCGCTTGTCATTTTGTGTGGCAAACTTTTATTTTTAGCTTTTGTTTTTGTTTTTATTTCTTTATTAAATGTGACAGCTCTGTGTTGAAATTAAATCTGCGCACCTGAGCGGCGTATCAACACCAGTGCTCTGTGTCTGTCGGTGTTTTCCAGTGACTACCCACACATGTAACACGTCACCCTGTTACACATCCAGAAATAGGTTGGTGAATAAAAACAACACGCAAACTGTTTTAAACATGGGGAATTTTTTGCTTTAAAAGTAAACAAACGTAAATGAGATTAATTAGGTTACAAATACAGTACAGTTTTGCCATGTGGTTTGCTATAAGCCATCTCCACGCAAAGCTTTTTCTTTTAAAAATACAAAACAAACGGTAGATGTACAGTAACCTGCAACTGATGGCTTCTTTCTTAACTCTAGAAGTCCCTGCCTCCCTGGTTCTGCTTTCTTAATATCTCTGTCATGGTGCTTTGCACCCTGGATATTGCCAACCGCCGATAAGCAGTGCAATTTGATTGCTTCGGCTATTTTAAACAAATTCCCGGTAAGCATTGCGTTTATGAAGCTTGCTTTGTTTAATTCAAATGCATTTAAAAGCTACAACAACATGCTGCCAATATCAGCAAGCATGCGCTCCATCGTATAAACACATTGCACAAAAAAAAGCTTTCTCGACCTGGTGTATTGAAATGTCACTGCTACACGCAGCTGACTGACACACACACACACAGCCCGCCTCTCAAAGCTATAATGCTGTCTTTCTGTTTCCATCGCGGAAGCTGCATATGCTGCCAATGCCATTACTCTTGTAGCCTACTTTTAATATTTATTTATTTATTTAGCGAGGCAGTTAATTGATCAGGGCGGTTATGTGACGGTCGGATATGCAACATTCTACTGTACAAGTATATTTAGAGAGATGTTTTAATATATAACACTAGCTCTGTTTAATTATTTCAGCCTTGTTCTAAAATACATTTTTTCTTAACAGTAAAAACCCACTGTGATGGGGTGCAGCCTATTTTGTGGTGGTTTTTTGTTTTTTGTATTGTTTAGAGTGGATATGAGTGAGTTTGGGGTGTGGTTCAGTGAGTTTGTGTGAGGAATGTGTGGAATGTGCCTGGGCTAATGAGGTGCGAATCGCCTAATTAGCCCAGGCACCTGTATAAAAGAGAGTGGTTGGGTATGTTAGTTGGTGAGTGTTTGTGAGAGTTAGAAGACCTGTGTGAGAGAGAGAGAGAGAGAGAGAGAGAGAGAGAGAGAGAGAGAGAGAGAGAGAGAGAGAGAGAGAGAGAGAGTGAGAGTGAGAGTGAGAGTGAGTGATTCTTTTTTGTATAGTTCAGGTTTAAAGCCTGTTTTTGTGTTTGTCTTTTTGGTTGGCCATCGTGCCTTTTGTGTTTTGTCAATTAAAATATTTTTGGTTTCACTGCATTTTCTGTCTCTGAGTCTTCCCTTATCCTGCCACACCCACTTTGCAGTATTTTTTTAATAAACTTGTTTCTTTACAAATGTGTTTAACAAACTTGGCTCCTCTCTACCTAAAAATCCCCTGCTTCAACAGACCTTGGACAATTTATAGATAAAGACTCCGAGGGGCCATTCTCTCCAGCCGGAGTTACTTTTTAATGAATAAGAAACTCTACTTTAAGCACCCAAATTCATTGCATTAGATCGTACTTTTAAGAGACCCTGGGACCGGTATCTCTACAGATAAGATGAGCTTACATCCTAATTTTACAACTAAGCTCTCATTAATTTTATAGATATGTAATGAGAATAAGACCATTAATCACTGTTGTTTTTGTAACTATCAGACGGCTAACAAACGGGAGCTGTCGCTGTCAAGCCAGCATCCAACCCGGATCCCAAACACTGCACCAGTCACAAATAACTGTGTGTTCACCACCAGCACAGGAGCCCCGCAAAAGGACGCAGAGCTGTGCCTGGACATTGCTGTTGTTTATTATTGTTTCGGGACTGAAACCCAGTATTATTTAGCTGTGCAAACTACACATTGCTGTATAGGTGCCAGTGCTATTATTGAACCGTGCCAAACCGCTTTCAGGAAAATAAAATAACTGTTTGCACCGTGAACTCTGTCTGTGTGTTGTTGTTTAAGCACTATATCACCACCATACCTGTGCACTGCAAACCACTCGTTCACAAGCGCTCAAAGAAAATCGCAGACATTTGCCAAGCTTTTTGAGATGTTATAGTTATAAAATAATGACTTGGATAGCATTATTTAGGAGTTTGGTGATAAATCAAGTGATCAGGAGTGATTTATCAGTATGCACGACTATGAAGAGATATGTGATAAATACAGCAAACAAGGGGTGGGGCAGGGCTGGAGATGCAGTACCGAGTGTCACGTTGATATGCAGTGCCTTTTAAACATGTTTTACTGTGAATAAAATTACTTTTAAACAGTGCGTGTAAAATAAACACCTTGTGTGAAAATAAATGAGACCTGATGCACCTGACAGGTGCTGAATAAATGGACCGCAAAGGGTTAAGTTTGTTTTCTGGTACCATAAAGCACCTTCCATTAGTTAAAATAAAAGATTATACATAGCATAAAACCTTGAATTGAAGACAGCATCTGAATGCCAAGATTCATTTCCCTTTATCTGCTAATGTCAAATATTGCCTCGCTCATGCAGTATTTCTTGTTAGTAAAATATAACAGTTTATACATAGCCAAGGGCCTTAAATGAGAGACATGGCTGACCAGCAAACCAGCTCTGAATGTTTAATACTGCTTCACTCAGTCAGGCAGAGCCGACAGGTACCCCACAGTAAATCTACTGATAAGGGCTTGCAGCTTCATAAGTTATTACATTTGATCACAGCTTGTACTGATTCTCTCATTTTAAACTTAACCGTTTTCCTGTAATAAATACTTCTGTTTTCTATTACAGTAAAACTTAAATAGGTGCAAATACTTGTTTTAGTTCAAATGTCCTATTTCAATTTTTACCCAAACATATTCCCCAGAGGTTGTTTTTCTTTTGCTAAATTGCAATACCTAAGAGGCTTCTGTGTTTTTGGCTTACAAACTACTTTCTTATTAAAGCTACTGCTTTTTCAGATAAGCACTTTCACTGTGAGCATTTTCACAAGCCAATTAAATGAGATCCTTATTTCTTCCTTTACAGTTGTTCTGTTACAATACTTTTCTATTACAGCAAAACCTTAAAACAAGTAAAACACTTGTGTTAGTTTAATTATTCTGTTTCAATTTACTTAAAACATATTCTCTCCAGAGAGTTTTACTCTGTTTCTATTAAATCAGAATGCTAATAAAAGCTTCTGTGTTTAGTTTAAAAAGATGATCCCCAGATAAAGTTTTTCTGACAAGGAATTTCAACTGTGAACACATTTCCATGTTAATTAATTAAGGTTCTCATTTCTGCCTTTGGTTATAGGCCTTGGCACTGGTAGCTCTTAGATAAGAAAAGACCATGGGCTGTATTCTGATCACAGCGCAAATATAAGTGCAAGCGCAAACGGTGCTGTGTTTCAAATTCAGGTTAAAAAGAGCACTAGAGAAACAGGTGAAGGCATGAGTGCAAAAAAAAAGAGTATTATAGCAGTGGTGAGCAGGGGGGCTGTGCTCCCAGTGTCTGCTCGGGATCCTGCTGTGCCATGGAGAGTGCAGGCTGCCTCTATCGCATCAGATGCCTCTGAATCACAGACAGTTGAAGGTGAATATAACGCACAAAGTCTAAAGGAGTTTTTAGATCAGACAAAGGGCAGACGAGGTATTAATATTGAAGAGTTTTTTTCCAAAAACTATTTTATGGCTGAGCTTGGTGCATTCTCTCAAGAAAAATGACTCCACTTGAAAAATGTTTCACTCAGGAGCAGGTCCGTCTGAAGAATATTACAAGTAAAATCCTTAATGGTTTGAAAAAAAAAAACGATCATGTTTAATTACAACAAGCTGTTTTCTCTTATTACTGTCTGTTGTTTTTTTCTTTCTGTGTCTGTTTGTTCTTTTCTCATTTTCTCCTATGAGCCATTTAAATATTGGGGTTTTAAATATTAATGGTTGTAGGAATGCTTTCAAGAGAGCTGCTGTTTTCTATTACGTAGCCTAGAAAAATCCCAATGTTACTTTTTTTGCAGGAAACCCATATAGATCTTAAAAATCAGTTAGAATGGGGAAAAGAATGGGAGAGGGATATTATTTTTGGAAATGGGACTAATCTAATCTAATCTAATCGTGCAGGAGTGGCTGTTTTGTTTGCCAAATATTTCAAACCCAATTCTATAAGTGTCATTGAGGTTGTTAAGGGATGACTGCTTAAGGTCCAGGCAGTTTTTGAAAAGACGGTTTTTCAGTTTATTAATGTTTATGCACCAACTGAAGGTAAAGAGAGAATTAAGTTTCTCCAGACATTAGAAGGAGTTGTATTAGACTGTAAACCTAAAGAATCGTTCATTTTGGGTGGGGATTTTAACTGTAAAGTTAATCATTGTATGGACAGAATAATTTAGAACCACACCCACAGTCTACCAGAGAAATTTTAATGAAAAAAATAGACAGTACACTTGGATGAAAGTTAATGGCAAGTATATCTCCCTGGCCCGTTTGGATAGTTTTTACACTTTTAAGCATCATTTAAATCTTTTTAAAGCATTTTTTTTTATCTCCCATAATGGTTTATCAGATCATAGTTTGTTTACTGCCACTGTGTTACTTCCCTCATTCAAAGCACACAGCTCTCAATGGCATTTTAACTGGCAGTTTACATGCTGGTGAGCATTTTAGGAAGGTTTTTACTTTCTTTTGGAAATGATGGAAAGCACAAAAAATGCTTTCTCCTCTGTAAGGCAATAGTTGGATGTTGGAAAAATGCAGATTCAATTCAGCAGTACACCAAAATTGTTACAAAGGGCTGGAATTAATCCATGTGGGTGATAGAGGCAGAAATCCCAGAGCCCCAGTGAGCCGTGGAGTCTTGCCCATCAGATACACTGGATTGAGAGTCTGAAAAAAGGAGGGGTTTAACAGATCTGTTGGCGATGAAAGTGCAGGGAGCGCTAGTTAGATCACGTTTTCTGAGCTGCGCACAGATGGATGCCCCCACACAGTACTTCTTGGACTGGAAAAAAAACTGCACAGAGTAAAATGATCCACTGTTTGAAGACATCAACAGGACAAGAACTGAGGGAGTCTGGGGAGATTAGGAAGCTCGCTGTGGGTTTGTATACATATTTGTTCACAACGGAGGCTGTAGTAGAGTCTGGGGATTCCCAGCGGCTCCTAGAGGGTCTCCAGGTTTCAGAGGAGGAGGCTGGTCTGTTGGAGAGACCTCTGACAGAAGAAGAGCTTTCTGATGTTCTTCAAGGGCTAAACAATGACAAAGCCCCTGGGATTGACGGGCTGTCTATTGATCTTTTAAAGAGAATCTGGCCTCTGTTGAAAGCAGACTTGTGTGAAGTGTTTGAGGAGAGTGTGAAAAGGAAAGAACTGCCTCTGAGTTGCAGGAGGGCTGTTATTACTCTGCTCCCAAAGAAAAGGGACCTCTGCGGTATAACGAACTGGAGACCTGAGTCATTGCTCTGCGCTGACTATAACATTTTTTCTAAAGCTCTAGCTAACCGTATGCGGACTGTAATAGGGCAGGTGGTACATACCGATCTGTCATACTGCATTCCCAACAGATCCATTTTTGACAATTTTTCTGATTTGAGACATAGTGGCAGACTCCAAACTTTTTGGGTTCAATGCTGGTGTTGTGTCTTTGGATTAAGAGAAAGCTTTTGACAGGGTAGACCATCTATACTTATGGAAGACTCTAAAAGCTTTTGGGTTCAGTTGGGCATTCATTGAAAAAATTCAGTTACTCTATTGTGATATTTTTGGTTTACTGAAAACTAACAGTGCTTTAAGGTATTCATCAAGGCTGCTCTTTGTCAGGGATTGTGACAAAGAGAGAGTGAATTCTTGTTTTAGATCTCCCTTCCGACCGGTGAGGGCACTGGGGAGGAGGAGCAGGCAGAGCCGCGGTGCGCAACGTCACAGACCCGGTCGGGAAGCGCAGTGGCAATCACGCATTGGCTGACGGCGGTTGCCCTCGCTGACCAATGGGGACGGGACGGGGCGTACAAAAGGGGGCGTGGCCCGGGGTTCTGTTCCTTCTGACAAGGTACAGTGCGTGTGTGAGAGAGAGAGAGAGAGACAGAGAGAAACTGAAACTAAAACTAACTAATAGAGTAACAGAGGAAGGGAATTAAAGGACGGGACGTTTTGTGGATTGGACTGTCCTGTTAACCCATCTACTCCTTGTCTCTTTAGAGCACTAACGGGACGCTCCGGGATTACGCTAGAGGAGCGACAACCCGGAAGTGCTGAGTTTTACTACCCCGTGTTTTCCCCGTGCTTGGACTGCACAAAGAAGGCGGACTATTGTTTTGGTGTTGGTTTATTTTGGGACTGCAACCCCCGTTTCTTGTTATTTTGTCGGGTTACACATTGTTGTGTATCCCGGCTTCCCTATTGTTTATTTGATTTATTATTATTATTTGTTTGGAACGTGTTTTGGTAGCTTGGGGCAAAGGGAAATAAAAACCCAAGCGCTTAAATTGTAAAACTGGACTGGAGTCTGTCATTTTACACCACACCATCGGTCAAACCTGTCACACGTGGTGTCATCGTGGGATGGACCCAACCACTTTGTCGGCAATCCTGGAGGCTTTGGACAGCCGGAGGGAGGCTGAGGAACGGAGGAGGGAGGAGAGATACACGGCTCTTATCGAGAGGGTCGGGATGGGGATGACGTCAGCGGCGACGGGCCCCGTGCTGGTTGCCCCGAAGGCCCGGGCCCAGAAAATGACGGTGGAGGATGACCCGGAGGCCTACCTTGTAGCCTTTGAACGGTTGGCTACCACTGCAGCATGGCCCCGGGAGTACTGGGCGAGCCAACTTGGTCCCTGCTTGATTGGGGAAGCACAAGCAGCGTACCGGGCCATGACTGACGACGATGCCGCCCAGTATGACCTGGTTAAGCAGGCTATCCTCCGCCGTCTCAATATCACGGGGGAGACTCATCGGGTCAGATTCCGGGAGTTCCGGCGACCCCCCAACACCCGGCCCAGGGTGGTAGCCCAGCAATTATGCGACCACATGGCTCAATGGCTGAACCCCAGTCAGAAAACCGGGATTCAGATGGGGGAGGCCATTGTGATGGAACAATTCTGCCATGTGGTCGGGGCTGAGACGCAGGCATGGGTACGCCGGCATAACCCCACGACGCTGGAGCAGGCAATGGGGAAATGGTCGGGAGGGCCCGTGTATGGTTGATGTTGTATTGGGGAATGTGAACACCCACCCATTAGTGGACACAGGGTGTGAGCAAACTTTAATTCGAACAGCTCTCCTTGGCGGTATGTCGTGGCAGCCACAAGGCCAGGTGGCAATCTCCTGTATCCATGGGGATACGGCGACATACCCCACTCTAAAAGTATATTTATCGGTAGGCCCGATAAAGCGCCACCTAGTAGTGGGGGTGGCCGAAAAGTTGCCACATCCAGTTATTCTGGGTCGAGACTGGCCGCAATATAAAGATTTAGTGAAAATATCGGCAGCCTCGACCACACGTGTAGACACGGCAGACCCCCGGGGAAGGGAAGTAATTGGTACTGTTTTTCCCTTCCATACAGAGCTGTTTTCTCCACTTTTTCGTCCTAGAAAAACACGTAAGGAGAGACGGAAGGAAAAGTGGGAAGGCGCATCGATAAGACACGGTTGGGGTCTGGCGGGAGAAGGTGCTGATGGTCCCAAACGTCAGTCGAAGGGAGTCGGAACGCAGTGTGACCGGGCGGGCGAGGTTACTGGACCCTCGAGGGTAGAGACTGCTCCAGCCCCTGTCAATATCCCGGACGTGTGGGCCTCAAGCGCGGACCTAGTGTGGGAGCAGAACAACGACCCCACACTGGTGCACGCTTGGGAACAGGTCCGGTCTATTGAGGGTAAGGATGTTGACGGCATTGGGACGCTGGTATATCCCCATTTCGTGGTAGAGGGGCACTTGCTTTATAGAGTAAACCCAGCCCCGGGCACAGGACAGCCTGTCAAACAGTTGATGGTTCCCCCGTCCTGTCGACCAGAGGTCATGAGGCTGGCGCATGACGTCCCCTTTGCAGGACATCTTGGCGTGGACAAGACGAGGGACCGAATACTGGCTCGATTTTACTGGGCAGGGCTCTACACCGAAGTGGCGAAATATGTAGCTAGCTGCCCAGAATGTCAGAGAGTAGCACCGGGTCGAGTGCGCCCCGCCCCTCTGGTCCCACTGCCTATTATCTCCACTCCCTTTGAACGCGTTGCAATGGACATAGTTGGGCCAGTGCTGCCTTCTGATTCCGGGTACACGCACATATTAGTGATGGTGGATTATGCAACGCGGTACCCGGAAGCAGTTCCGTTGCGGTCCACTAGTGCCACTGCAATTGCGAAAGAGTTAAGTCAGATTATGGCTAGGGTAGGGATCCCAAAAGAAATATTGACTGATCATGGAACAAACTTCTTGTCGAAAACGCTACAGCAGGTGTACAAAATTCTAAAAATACGTCCCATTAGGACATCCGTTTATCATCCCCAAACGGATGGGCTGGTGGAACGTTTTAACCAAACATTGAAGCAAATGTTGAAACGGTTTGTGAGTCAGGAGCAGAAACATTGGGCTACTCTTCTTCCTTACCTACTCTTCGCAGTGAGAGAGGTGCCTCAGAGCTCAACGGGATTTTCCCCCTTCGAGCTATTATATGGCCGGCAGCCACGGGGCATCCTCGACCTGTTGAGAGAAGGTTGGGAAGAACACAAGGGCTCCTCTAAAAATGTAGTGCAGCATGTGCTCCTACTGCGTGATCGCCTTGATTTAATTGGTCGACTGGCTCAGGACAATCTCAGATCGGCTCAACATCGGCAACAGCGGCATTACAATACCAATGCACGAATTCGAACCTTTCGGCCAGGAGATAAAGTAATGCTGCTTCTTCCATCATTGGAATCGAAACTGTGTGCTAAATGGCAGGGGCCATATGAGGTGATACGGGCCATAGGATTAGTGAATTATGAAATTAGACAACCCGATCGCCGAAACAAAACAGAAATCTATCATGTCAATTTGTTAAAGCCCTGGAAGGCAAGGGAGGTCTTATTCATAGCCCCAGGCGAGATGGAGGATGACTTAGGACCCTGTATAGAGACCCCTAGCCCCAGCCAGATTTCAATGGGGAAACAGTTACTTCCAGATCAGCAAGTAGAATTGCGTAAGTTGATTGGGAAATTTGGGGATGTGTTTTCTGACGTGCCCGGCAGAACTAACCTTACCAAATATGCTGTTATTACTCCGCCAGGGGTCACTGTTCGGGAGAGGCCCTACCGGATCCCAGAAAGCCGACGGAGTGGCGTCCAGAACGAGGTGAGGGCGATGCTTGAACTTGGGGTCATTGAGCCTTCCAGAAGCGAGTGGTGCAGTCCTATTGTTATAGTGGCCAAGAAGGACGGCACTAATCGCTTCTGTGTCGATTTTCGAAAGGTCAATGCTATCGCCAAGTTCGACGCCTACCCCATGCCTCGGATCGACGAACTTCTCGACCGACTGGGGACGGCCGGGTTTATCTCAACTTTGGACCTGACGAAGGGATATTGGCAGATCCCTTTAACCCGCGATTCATGTGAAAAAACGGCATTTTCAACTCCGGATGGTCTGTTCCATTTTAAAACCATGCCGTTTGGGTTACATGGTGCGCCCGCCGCCTTTCAGAGACTGATGGACGAGGTGTTACATCCCCATCGTGAGTATGCAGCAGCTTATATTGACGATGTGGTGATATATAGCTCCACCTGGAGAGAGCATGTAATTCGACTTACAGCCGTCCTCCAGTCTCTGAGGGCTGCCCGGCTGACAGCCAACCTAAAAAAATGTGCGTTTGCGAAATCTGAAACTCAGTACTTAGGATTTATCATGGGAAACGGACAGGTGAAACCCGTAGCCACCAAAGTCCAGGCTTTGGTGGACGCGGCGGTCCCCAAAACTAAATCCCAGGTGAGATCACTGTTAGGATTGGCCGGTTATTACCGCCGCTTTATCCCCGAGTATGCCACCGTGGTCGATCCTCTGGTGAACCTCACTAAGAAAAGTGCGCCAAATTTAGTCAAGTGGTCAGAACAGTGTCAGGGAGCGTTTGAGACCATTAAGCGCAAACTGTGCCAGGCTCCTGCGCTAATATTACCAGACTTTAGCAAGAGATTCCTCCTCCATACTGACGCGTCAGAGGTTGGTTTGGGGGCGGTCTTGTCCCAGAGGGTTAACGGGGTGGAGCACCCCATTCTTTACATCAGCAAAAAAATGCTTCCTAGGGAGCGCAATTACTCGGTTGTAGAGAAGGAGTGCTTGGCCATTAAATGGGCGACTCACTCTCTCAGATATTACTTACTGGGACATTCATTTGATCTAGTCACAGACCACGCCCCACTCAGATGGTTAAGCACTATGAAGGATAGTAATGCCCGGATAACTCGGTGGTATTTGGCATTGCAGCCTTACATGTATCGTATGGTACATCGTGCAGGGAAAGATCACCAAAATGCGGATTATTTTTCCCGGGAGGGGGGAGTAATGGGGTTGGTAGGTTTGGCCGAGTGTTCCTTCGGCTCCACTCTGAGCGGTGGGATATGTGACAAAGAGAGAGTGAATTCTTGTTTTAGACCTCCCTTCCGACCGGTGAGGGCACTGGGGAGGAGGAGCAGGCAGAGCCGCGGTGCGCAACGTCACAGACCCGGTCGGGAAGCGCAGTGGCAATCACGCATTGGCTGACGGCGGTTGCCCTCGCTGACCAATGGGGACGGGACGGGGCGTACAAAAGGGGGCGTGGCCCGGGGTTCTGTTCCTTCTGACAAGGTACAGTGCGTGTGTGAGAGAGAGAGAGAGAGACAGAGAGAAACTGAAACTAAAACTAACTAATAGAGTAACAGAGGAAGGGAATTAAAGGACGGGACGTTTTGTGGATTGGACTGTCCTGTTAACCCATCTACTCCTTGTCTCTTTAGAGCACTAACGGGACGCTCCGGGATTACGCTAGAGGAGCGACAACCCGGAAGTGCTGAGTTTTACTACCCCGTGTTTTCCCCGTGCTTGGACTGCACAAAGAAGGCGGACTATTGTTTTGGTGTTGGTTTATTTTGGGACTGCAACCCCCGTTTCTTGTTATTTTGTCGGGTTACACATTGTTGTGTATCCCGGCTTCCCTATTGTTTATTTGATTTATTATTATTATTTGTTTGGAACGTGTTTTGGTAGCTTGGGGCAAAGGGAAATAAAAACCCAAGCGCTTAAATTGTAAAACTGGACTGGAGTCTGTCATTTTACACCACACCATCGGTCAAACCTGTCACAGGGATGCTTTACTATCTGGCAATAGAGCCCCTTATTAATGAGTTAAGGAGAATGTTGACAAGACTAACTATCCCCTAGTGTCTCAGTGAATTGATGAAAGTGACAGCATATGCTGATGACGTTGCGGTGATAATAATTAATGACAGAGTGTGACAGAAATGCAATGATTCTTGGTTGTAAATCTCCCTCCCGACCTGTGGGGGTGCTAAGCAGCGAGTTCTTTGGACGGGCTGGTCTGACAGTTCTTTCCCAGAGTCAGGAAGTCGGCCAGTCTGGAGAACGCATTGACCCGGAAGGGAAACGGTATGGCAGCAGCAGATTTGCGAGGCGGTTGCACTCGTTTACATAAAAGGGGGCGGAGAATCACAATCTGTGCCTTTGCTTATGGTTTGTGTAAATAAACTGAGACCCGTTCCTAATCAGAAAAGTACAGTGAGTGTTTTGTTTTTTTGGTCTTGTCTTGCACATTACCAGACAGCTAGCACAGTTCCAGAGATGTCGCTGACGGCCAGCACTAAGCCGGAACGGCACTTCACCAACAGTCACTAAATAACCTGTATCACCCACCACGAGCACTACTGCATGCACCCAGGACTGGTGACCGTGTATGTATTATTGTGGGTCAGATATCGTGTTTATCATTTGGGACTGTAATCTCGTTATTGTTTACCCCACGCAGCACACATTGTTGTGTATTGCTGGGGGAATTATTGTTTTGGTCACCAGACCTGGAATAAAAATAAACCACACTTTTCCAAACTGGAGTACAAGGCTCTGTTTAATTACCACACTGCATCACTCCTGCACCTGTTCTCACTCAGCCACTTTGCCACACAGAGACATAGAAGGGTTACGAGTTTGTCAAAAACTGTTTAAAAAGCTATCTAGTGCAAAAGTTAACTGGGCAAAAAGTACTGCTCTACTTGTGGGAGACTGGAAGGGCTGTCGTGCACCAGGTTTACCCGCTGGGCTGCAGTGGAGCAGGGGAGGTTTTCAATATTTGGGAGTCTATCTGGGAGATGACTGCACAGCAGAGAAGAATTAGGAAGGGTTGTTGAGAAGGTTAAAGCTAGGTTACAGAGATGGAGAGGTCTGCTTCCACAGATGTCCTATGGGGGGGGGGGGACATTAGTCATTAACAATCTGATTGCTTTGAGTCTGTGGCATCCACTAATCTGTATGGAGCCTCCAGTCACATTAGTTAAACAGATTCAGTCTATTGTGTTATTTTTTTTCTAGGATGAGCTTCACTGGTTGAAACAGAGTGTGCTGTATCTGCCGTTGGCTCAAGGGGGGCAGGGCTCCAGCAGGATTGCTGCTTTTCAGCTTCAAGCTCTGCAAAGGCTGCTGTACTCTACTGAACGCCTCCCCTGGCGCAGCTTGCTTTTCCTTTTTTTTCCCAGGCGGGGGAACTGGGAATGGATAAAAATCTTTTTTTGGTACTGTTCAACAGATTAAACATGACTCAGCTGTCACCGTATTAGAGGAGTCTATTACAGGCTTGGAAGTTTTTAAAAATTGACAGTAGGGACAGTGAAACTCTCACTGCATACTGGCTAATAGAAGAGCCAATATTAATGAATCCCTTTTTTATAACTAAACTGAGTAAGTCCTCTCATTTTACAGACCTGTTAATTAAGGCAGGAGTGGTTAAAATTAGACATTTACTGGATTTAAATAGTTACAAATGGAAGATGCCAGATTGTTTGGCCTCAGAGCTGGGAGTGTAGCGGTTCGTACTGCTCTGACCAGGGAAGCGCTGGATTTACTGGTATTTAGATACAAACAGTCCCTGATTGTATCCCAGTTGTTAGTCAGGACACTGATTTTATTGTTTTTTGATCACATTTAGTGAATTTTATCCAAATATAAGTGATACATTTCTTTTGATGCTCAAATATAAGTGATACGTTTCTTTTGATGCTCATTTAACAGTTTAAATTCAAATTTTCCTCAGCAACACAGTGTGACTATACACAGGGAATATCCGAAATAATGCCAGACAATATTTTGACATCAGATTGTTCAGAAACTGATAGGGAGATGATTGTGCATGTGTTGTCAGGAAATGCAAATGAAAACCAAATACGAACATTCTGTATTAGCTGGAGCTATATGTAAGACTTTGGGCACGTATATTGAATTAACACAGTGCTGCTATAATTGTGGGTAGGTCCCTTCATTCGCTGGAAATAAGAACAACTCCGTCTTGGGTTTTCTTTTGCTCGCAACCACTTACACAGCACAGACATTTTTTTTTTTTTTTTTTTTTTTTTATTGAATATAACATCAATCATAATAATACATCAAAATACAACATGCGAAGGAAACATGTACAGTGTGAATGATGTTGTGAGGGGTGGAAACCATGGGGGGTGAGGAAAGGATATCAGCACTCCCATAAGCCAATCAGAACCAGGAAGGTAGAGGAGCCAATTAACCTGCAGGCAGGTAAAAAAAGGGAGCAGTACAGAAAGACGGGGGGGGGGGGGGGTGTGTAGAGGCTTGGAGGAAGTTTGTGCTGTACCCACCTAAATGATACTTACGAAAGGAACTTGTTTCATCTTCAACCTCCAAGTGAAGGGACAGAGAAGATTGTGTTTGAAAGTAAATCTTTTTTAAGTCTGCTTGGTATTCCTAGTGTGCGGAGTCACACGCTAAGAGACAGAAGAAACATCAGTGGATCCAACTGGAACAGAGTGAAGCGTTTCCTATCGTTGGATCACTAAACAATTGGAATTAAAACGGTGTCATCTTCCAATACATCGCGTTGGAGTGATTGTGGAATGCAGAGAACAACACAGAGCTAGTGTGAGTACAATGATTTTTTATCATTTGAGTTATTTAAAAATATACAGTGTATAAGGAAAAGGAGCAGGTGTATTTACGGTGTCTTCTCCTTCATGGAACACAGACTGTTTGATTTATGGCCTGTGTTACTCAAACTCAGCAGCACTGGACTTCCTGCTGCATATGTAAACAATTGGGCCGAGTGTTTGTTTTAAGCTGCATGGAGCAGCGCATTGACTGTTTAGTTTGTGTTTGCAAAAGGCCTTATTAGTTGTAATTAATTTAAAAGATACATTGTACTCTGCTTACATTCAGAAAAGTATTATACTTTTATACTGTGTTGAAAGGCTGACTGTAAGAGCCTGCATAACTCCCTGAAAGGACTGATATTTTACCTGTAATAAAAGGGACACTGCAGACAGAAATAATTGCACCAACTCAGAAGAATAAAACCACTGTTTATTTGAGCAGAAATGCCAACAATGCATTTGTAGCAGGCCCAGTGTGGTCACGACTGTACAAGGGATATCAACAAGAGGGCATCTGACTGGGGACAAAGAAACATATTAAAGTGAAATATCACCTGAGACCATAACCTGTTATATCATAATCCTGTTCTGCAGGACTCCTGAAGGAACAGAGTCCACCCTGTGAACTTACTGTGACAGCACCAGACGATCTACCTGTGGAAGGAAAAACAAAGCAACATTTACCAGGACATCAAGAGGAATACAACGGACAGACTTGGAGTGTACAGCCCTATCAACCCTGAGACCTTGTGAACCATACCGTGCACCCAGATACTGGACTTTGGCCAGCTGTAGTAATTTTACTACAGAATACTGCACCCTGCAGTATATCAGAAATATTGTTTTTACCTGTTAGAAGGCAAGCTTCAGCAGAATTAGCTAGGGACAAAAGAAAAAGTGAAGCTAGAGCCCAGAGGGCAGGTTTTCTTTTGTTTATTGTTTTATTTTATTTTCAAATAAAAAAGGCTGTAATCCATAAAAACAAACCTTTTGATTCAGTAATCCTGCTGTTCGGTCTCCTCTCTGCAAAGGCAAATCTTGGCTACCACAACAATTACAGAATTCATAGTTCACAATGTCTACTACACAAAATGAAAGCAGGTACAAGTTCTTTCCTTCTGGAAAATTAGACGGACCATGTTTGTCACACAGACTAGTGTGTTTCCACACAGAGGTAATACAGCTTATACAATGCTTCACTGGGCATGCGCTGGTACGTTTCAGAGTACCTGTGAGGGTACATGCTGAAGTCATGTTTTTTGGCTTGGAAGAGATGCTCGAGAATAGTGATTTTGGACATAGCAGTGTGTCCGCATACTGATTATTATACAATGACCAAATGCATTCGGAACAGCAAGGTGGGATAGTTTGTTTTATTTTTTCATGTACTGCTGATGTACCCTTTAAGATATCAGAAAAGAGTGAGGGAGGATAAAGGGGGAGTGAAAAAGAGAGTGAGGAACAGAAAGACAGCAGCAGCTTGTAATAGGAAAACAGAAAGGGGAGAGACATGACAGAAAGACTGTGCAGTTCCTTTCCCATCTGTGGAAGTCCCCTATCCTCTAATCCTGCAGTGTCAAGCCAGCAAGCCGTGCGTCACGCACATAGTCCTCTCAGGAGTGTGTCGATGGACGAGGAACAGGTGAGTCATACACACTCCATGTGAACTCCCTGCATAACCAAAAGACAAGCAGAATCAGCCTGCAACTCTGCCAGAAATCAGAGAGGAGGGCAGTCCTGCTGAGGAAGAATAATAATAGTGGGGAGCGTTCTATCTATACAATACTTTTTACCACAGAAAATTTGCAATGTGATTTTGCGGTTTCACCATGATTATGCAATGCGTCTACCTTAGTTTGCCATGTTTTTAAAAATGTTTTTATCATACCTCTCTGGGCTTTACAATGCTTACCTATGCTTTACCATGTTTTCACTATGCTTCATTAAACTTTGCTATGCTTTACTATGGTAAAGAGCAGCACAGGGGTGGTACAGAATGGGTGCCAAAAAAAAAAAAAAGAATCAAAATGCATTTTTAAAAAAGACTTAATTTAGAAAAAATATTGTTTTGTTTTATTTATGCATTCTTTCTTAAGAACACAAAAATGAAAAGACGCATACCATTATCTGTTAAATGTAGTACAGTTTGGACAAAATACTAAATTTAAAAACAAAACTGAAGTAGTCAAGAAGGGACCTCCTTGTAAACTTCCAGAAACCTTTTCCCAGTTAGCAAACGCCAATAAATAACATGTTGAAAGATGCTAACTTACATGAAGCCTACACACTAGTAAATCATAGCCATCAGAACAGCTTCAAAAAGTGTCACTTTACGTATATCGACACCCCTCACTAGAGTAGCTCTATCGCCTAACAAGGCAATTCAAAGTTATGAACTCATTGACACTGCAAAACTAACATTTTGTATCTTTGAGCTGGTGGATTCAAGAAGTCGGCATCAGATGGGTGTATCCACGCTCAAGACCATGGGGGCGAGGGAGAGAGTGAGGGAGAATCACGATGGCATGAATCACCTCTGCAGATGGAGTGTGGGTAGTGTAGGCTGCCACTGAAGTGCAATTACATTACTGAGTCACCTCATTTCATCCAGCCCTGTTTAGCAACTATGTGTGCTCTCCTGAGGAAAGCTTCCTCTTCTCTCTCTAAGCCTGTTTCCAAGGAGAAGTTTTGGGGCCTGCCTCCCCCACAAGCTCCGCAACATTGAGGGCAGAACACCAGAAAGCTAATCATAAGGTATTATGTTGGTTCACTGTTTATGTATTTGCATATTTAATAGTGGAATTACATTACTTACATTTTTGTTGCTTTGTCTATTATTCATAAGCACTGTTTATGTTTAACATTTTACAATCTAAGTAATCAAGAGCTGGCAATAGAAACAGACAGAGAGACACAAAGCTATTTTTGTATTCTTTCAAATACTCTGGATGAATCACAGTACTTTTACATCTTACTGCCATGTAAGACCTTATCAGTATTATTTCACTTAATAACCTATGTTCCATATAGCTGCCTATTTTATGACTTTTTTTTTTTTCAAGGCAGAGGCTACACATGTCACAAAAAACTCAACAAAGATATATGCAAAGACAGTCAAATTCTGAATGCACACAAGTTCCCCGACTGTAATTGAACTTCAATAAATAGGCAATTGCATATTAATCATAAAATAAAGTGTTACAAAATGAAAAATCTATATGAGGAGACGCTGCTGTAGGCAGGTCAGGGCTAACTACACGCTACCCGATTCCATTGTATAGGACACAAAATTGTGGTCAAAAGCATCGGGTATTTGACAGTCCCCAATTAAATTGTGCCTGATTTATGATGGTTTAGCTGTATCTATCACTGCTGGATATCTGCCATTCAGTCGATTGTGACCACAAATCAATCTGCTTGCTGCTCCGGTTGAATGTTTTTGATTTTTATTCACCAAGATAAAATGAGATAGTAGTGATGGGGACCAAACAAGACATTGTTTTGCTGTAATATATCAGCCTTCAGTGCTTTCACTCTGCTAGGTAATATGGATTTCCTATTGGCCCAGTATTGATGGTTGGTGTAATGCTGGCCCCAGGGATCAATCAAAATGCAGCCTCCCTAGCGCCAGCATGGCAACCGTCTAGAATGGGCTGGTTGGAGCACTTTGCAGGGATCATCAGGTGGGAACCTCGCATCTTCTGTGTTTTGTCGACTAGCCTACAACACCTCAGGAAGGCTAGACAGTGATGCTGGAGTCCCAGCACCACTCACCTCCATCCCCAGCCCAGTTTACCTACCTTGGCTATCCATTCCTTTTTACTGATTTTAACTTCCTCCATCACTTGTCTTAGCCATTCATTCTTTTTCACTGATGTTAACTTCATCCATCATCTCTCTTTCGAGATCCCCAATCAGCCTCTTTCCTCCGCAACCAGAGCCAGTTGTTACTATTCTCTGCCTCCTTGGATAGAGCTTTCACTATACTCTGCAGTTCTTGTCCAATGAATCCAAGAGAGAAGCCGGGTCATGGAGCGCAACGAATCCAAGGTGTGCTGAGACTGACCACAGGACAATGTCAGGTCAAAGGGTAGTTGTAGCAATTGTTGGTTGAAAAATAAGGTGCTGTCCAACATCTGCCTGCATTCTCCAATTTCTAGCAGCCTCCAATTGTCCCAGGTGACTCTTAGTTCTAATAACCTTTTCTGTTGGTTGCTCTCCTGGATGGAGCAATGTCATTCTGTGTGCAGCTATTTGCTGATATTGACAGAGGCCTGTTGCTCTTATTACGCTGTTCCTCCAGGGCTAATGCCAAGCATCGCAGCACCTGGTCACGAGCAGGGTTAGACTCCTATAGAAAATAATGAGTTAACTCTATAGGGTTAACCAATGTGGTGCAACGGTGCACATTTTCCTACGCACAAGGGGCTCTGGGACCCATCAGGCCCCCAGTGCCAGTGGAGTAAATTTTACACCCCAAAAAATTAAGATATTGATCAATAGATATTATTTAGGGAGCCTGGGTCCATGAAAAATCATACTGTTAGTGGATGGGAAAATCTTTATTTGCACTTAAATAATTATGTGGAGATTGGAACCATTTTTTTAGGCTGCCAATAATCAGTATAATAATTAGAATTAATAGTACAACATGCTGTCACTGTTGGGTATATTTTCTATGGAAGCTTCCCAGCCCAGAATAAAGAAAAAAAGACTCTCACTCTCCAAACTAGGAGGGCTATCCTTGCTTGTTCTTGAGAAATATTATTCGTCTGCAAATCTATATTCGGTGCAATACTGGATTTTCAAAAATGTTAATGCCGGATGTACCCACATGAAATAATTTGTAAAACAATCTGACTATTCACTCCTAACTGGTCCCCAAAAAATTGTTTAAACATTTAAAATAGTTATTTTGCATACACTAAATGTATAATGTTTTAAAAAAATTTAGGATTAGATGATGATTAATTAAAACTGGAGAACAAAGATATTTCATTCACAAAATAGAAAAAATATGGCATCAACACACAGCAGGAGATCTCTCAAAATGACACACTGTTATCCTTTGACACCGCATAGTTAGTCACAATACAATAGCAAAGGAACTCAGTTCTTTCAAATAAGACATGTCCTCAAAATGACCACAATATAGCCAATACAATACATCCAATCGCAGAAATATTATTGCTGCATGCTAAACCAGATAGAATCTTCTCCAGCCAGCTTTCTCACATCATCTCACATGCTTTTTGACAGCGAGATTCAACACTGATTCAGCTCCTCAATCACCATCTGCTGCCACACTGAAGAGCTCTGTCTATAGCCTATCTAATGGGACCGGACTGCACTTCTGCACTGCCTGAGTGGTGCAGAGAGGTGCACAAGACATCTACTATTAAGTTACAGTATATGTATTAGTCTAACATTAAACCTACATGTAATATGTTGAAGGTTTATGTGCTGCTCAAGTGAGATTCTACACGCTTTTATTTTATAGAAACCAAAAGTCACTGTAGCCTACTGTATTTGAGTGCTGTTTCTTTTTAATTTTCGAAAATAAAAATTGAAAAAAAACACCCTAGAAGTACACAAAAAATAAAAATCAAAAAATAGGTTTGTATCAAAGCACCAAAAAAAAAGAAAACTTGGAGCCTACCAAAATATATTGCGAACTATACGTGTACAACACACAATAAAGCACATAGCCATAGTATTAAGAACTGCAGGCTTTATGTTATAGCCTAGTAAAACAAGTGTGGAGTCTCTTTGTAAACACTGATATGATATTAAACAAGCTTCGCTTTGTATTAAACACTTTCACAATTACTTTCAGCAAATCGAGAGATCTTACTAGGAATGCAGGATCGATGAGGGAGGCAGTACCTAATTTTCACTTAGTTTACTTTAGAAATGTCAAACTGAATCGGCACATGTTATTAAAATACTATTCTTTAAAAAAAAAAAAAGGTAATCGACCTCTAAAAAACAGTTTCAGTTTCTGGTGCCGCTTCTCAATTTCAGTACATCTCGAGTGCACACGCAAATGCAGTAAAAGCAAAAGTTGCGTTGGGAACATTAAACGATGAAGTATTGGGGAGAAATAAAATAGGCTACAATTCAAGATAAATAACAATGAAGAGAGTGTGAAAAAAGTGAGTGGACGGCATCCACCTGCGTCCACACCCCAGTCTACCACTGGTCATGAGGACAAGTGAAGCGACCCTGGCTCAGAGCTACCTTACATCCTGTAATAATGTGCTTCAGGGTAGCCAGTGATGAACACAAAGGACATGCAGAGTTCTCTCCTACCCACAAATTCAGGTTCTGCGATGATAGAACATCATCATATGTGGACCTGATTAGGAAGCTGATCCTCCTCTGTTCCATTGTCCACAGGCCTCGCCAGCCAATCTTACAATGTCCCACAGTCTCCCGCAGACCTGGGATAAAAAAATAAACTTGTATTTGATATTTTATTTGTAAACACCAACTAGTTCAAATAGTTGAAATATTTAAATATATACAGTATGCTTGAATAAATACATTTTGTTTTTAAATATTCAAATAGGCTCTGGGGCTCCACCGAACCACAGTCAGAGCCATATTGTCCAAATGGAGAAAGTTTGGGACAGTAGTGAATCTTCCCAGGAGTGGCCGTCCTGCCAAAATCTCTCCAAGAGCAAGGCATAAAATCGTCCAGGAAGTCACAAAGAACCCTAGAACAACATCCAGGGATCTGCAGGCCTCTCTCGCCTTGGCTAAGGTCAGTGTTCATGACTCCACCATCAGAAAGACACTGGGCAAAAATGGGATTCATGGCAGAGTAGCAAGGCGGAAACCATTGCTCACTAAGAAGAACATGAATGCTCGTCTCAAGTTTGCCAAAAAGCACCTGGATGATCCTCAAGAGTTCTGGAACAATGTTCTATGGACAGATGAGTCAAAAGTGGAACTTTTTGGCCGACATGGGCCCTGTTATGTCTGGCGAAAACCAAACACTGCATTCCACAGTAAGAACCTCATACCAACGGTCAAGCATGGTGGTGGTAGTTCATGGTTTGGGGATGCTTTGCTGCATCAGGACCTGGATGCTTTGCCATCATTGAAGGAACCATGAATTCTGCTCTGTATCAGAGAATTCTATAGGAGAATGCCAAAATTCCTCCACGGCGCTGTGAGAGACTAATCAATAACTACAGGAAGCGTTTGGTTGCAGTTATTGCTGCTAAAGGTGGCATCACCAGTTACTGAGTCTAAGGGAGCGATTACCTTTTCACATGGGGCATTGGGTGTTGCATAACTTTCTTTAATAAATAAATGAAATATTATGGATCAAATTTTTGTGTTATTTGTTAACTCAGGGTCCCTTTTATCTAATAATAGGTTTTGGTTGAAGATCCGATAACATTCAGTGTCAAAAATATGCAAAAATGCAGGAAATCAGACAGGGCCTTGAGTATATACAGTGCCTTGAAAAAGTATTAGGCCCCCATCCCTTTTTTCACATTTAAGTCTCACAGCCTAGGATTATGATGCATTAGATTGGGAATTGTTATTTGTGAGTCACACATTCTTCTTCACCGAGTCCCCCCCAAAAAGAAAGAAAATAGTAAACAATAAAGTAATTAAAATTAAAAAACAGAAATGTCATCATTTTTTAAGTATTCATCCCCCCGGGTCAATGCTTGGTTGAATCACCTCTGGCAGCTATTACAGCCAGTAGTCTTTTCGGATAAGTCTCTATTAAATTTGCACACCTTGATGGAGCAATATTTGCCCATTCCTCCTTGCAAAATTGCTCAAGCTGTGTCAAGTTAGTTGGGGAATGGTGATGGACAGCAATTTTGAGGTCTTGCCACAGATTTTCGATGGGATTAAGGTCAGGACTCTGACTGGGCCACTCAAGGACATCTATTTTCTTCATTTTAAGCCACTCCAGTGTTGCTCTGGCAATGTGCTTTGGATCATTGTCCTGTTGAAAGACAAACTTCTTCTGCAGTTTGAGTTTTTTGGCAGAGGGGCACAGGTTTTTATCCAGGATTTCTCTTTATTGTGCGCCATTTATCCGCCCATCAATCCTGACAATATTGCCAGTACCTGCTGCTGAAAAGCATCCCCATAACATCCCCATAACATGATGCCACCGCCATACGGTGGGGATGGTGTTACCTGGCTGGTGTACAGTGTTTGATTTGCGCCACACATACCACTTAGCGTTCAGGCCAAAAAGTTCCACTTTAGTCTCATCAGACCACAAGATGTTCTGCCACATAACTGCAGTATCTTCTAGGTGACGTTTTGCGAACCCTTTGCACGCAAGGATATGGGTTTTTTTCAGCCAGAGCTTCTTCCTTGCCACTCTCCCATAAAGGCCCTTTTTGTGGAATGCCTTAGAGATTGTTGATACATGAATATCATCGTCCATCGCAGCCACTGACTTCTGTAACTCTGTAAGTCACAGTTGGCCTCACAGTAGCTTCCCTAAGAAGTGCCCTTCTTGTCTGGCAACTAAATTTAGTGGGGCGGCCTGATCTAGGCAGTGTGGTGGTAGTTTCGTATTTTTTCCACTTCTGTACAGTGGACTGCACTGAGCGCCGAGGGATGTTCAATGCCTTTGAAATGGTTTTGTACCCTTCCCCAGATTTGTGCTTCTCTATAAAAACATCCCTGACTTGCTTAGAATGCTCTTTTGTCTTCATTTTGATTCTTTCTTTTGAAAGGCTCTACAATACTGTGGGACCATACAGAGAGAGTGGTATTACACAGCAGGCTTGTTTATTTAGTTTTAAAGTTAACATTTTTTATAGAATTGTATTTTTGGTTTGAAATCCCAGAAAACTAGCAACAGTTAGCTACCATTAGCAACAATACCTTGTGATATTTCTAGTTGCTAGACATATACGACTTAGTTTATAGGAAAATTGTGAGCTCTGATGGGCTGAATAGCTTATTCCCATTATAAAATATCTTATGATCTTGTAGCTTTGTAGTATGGAGGTGTATCGCATTTTGAAAAGATTTTGCTAGGAGTAACACTGTCAAAGTAAACTCATTTTAAAACATTCTTTTGTCTTTGTAATAGATTGTATTGCATACATCTTCAGTAAACGCTAATTTGGTTTACATTACTCATTTCTGTGTTTTATTCATGCATTCTAGTCACACATCATTTAGCTGCAGATTTCACACATCCATGGAACTATGTCCTCCCAAGCACGCAGATAAACGTTCCACTGTGTGTATATATATATATATGTAACTGGGTCAAGAATTCCCAGTTCACATTTCTTTTACATTTGTATGTTATTATTATTTTTTATTTTGATTTGATTAATGCACGTTTTATGTTGTCTGACACTTTATAATCAGGGGTTCATATAACTGGTACGCAGGTTTGCATGCGTGCTAAAAAATAGTGTACATTGTGAGTGTTTCGAACAAAGGGGAATTTTCTTCTGACTTCCTTGGTCTTATTCAACTAGATGAAAAGCAGTCAGCCCAGGATATTGTGAATGGAATTGTGAACCTGTTTGACGTTTAGGGGGATGTATGGAGGTAAAAAATGGTCTTGGTGTGCACAGATGGGGCCAGAGTAAATGCTGGCATTTACAACGGAGTTGTACCGAAACTATGCAGCATGGTTACCATATGGGATTCCCTTGTTCATATTCTGTGCACTGCACACACGGTTAGAAAATTGCTCAAAATTAGTTGATCGTTCAGTTCAGTACTGTGAGATATTCAATCCCTGTTTTGTTAGGGTGCTGAGCTTCTATTTGCAAAAAGGTCAGGCAAAAAAATAGCAACATTAAAAAACCTATGTGAAGAAAAAGGCATTTCTTTTGTAAAGCTGGGAAAGTTTCACAATATCAGATGGTCTGCATGAAACGCTGATTTAGATGCTTTTATCAGCCATTCAAGTGTCCACAACTGATGACAGGGATTTGCAAGAAATTTGTCAGTGTTGTCAGTGTTTTTCAATACACCTCTCTCACATTACAGCGTGAAAAACTGACCGTAGGAGAATGTAAAGATGAGCTCATGGGAGCTGTTGGAAATTTACAGTCTTACTTAAAAGTGATGGCACTGGATATTCCTGGATATTCAATAATTTGGTATTATGGAGAAAATAATATTTATATACAAAACTTATAGAAGTCAACAAGTCAACAGCAGCAGAAAAAAAAGTCTATAGAAAAACGAACGATATGATGATAAAGCAGTAAACATAAAAATTAAATGAATGTGGCAACTACTTTTACCAAGCAAACAAACAAAAAAATGAATAAATAAAGATGTGTGTCAACAGCACAAGCCTCTTTTCGTCCTTTTCAAGCGTCTGAAGAAAAAGAAAAAAAATTGAAATACTATTCAAGTTCTTATTTAAGATATTGAATCTAGATGTGTATTGAATTATAATTTCAGAGACAATTACCTTCAAAAAGAGCCGTAGATCAGGAGTCTGCTCTGTTGTGGCCGCTGACAGTTCTGGAACATCTTGACTTGTGTGACTCAATAAAAAATTCAAAATATGCGCTGGTAGACGTGTTTCCTGTGCGTCACTTTGTTGACGTGTATCATCTAAATTTGCATGTAGGGTTACAGTTTTCTTTGTTTCCTAGTACGTAGCATTATTCAATGACAAGGCTCAGAAACACTGATTTGTTTCCCTCACGGCTTATTTTTGCCATGAGACATCTCAGAAGAGAGAGCGTTCCATCGGTGCTTAAGCACCGAAATTAGAATGGCTCGGCGCTAAAGGGTTAAATAAGTACCTTATAAACAAGGTGTTGTTATTATCAGATTTTTACAATAAACAAACTTTTACTGAATTTATTTGTGTGATTTTCTTGGCGATCTTGTTCCTGCCATTTTAGATCTGTTGTCTGAATTTAAAAGAACCTGAAGATATCTTATACTTTGTTCTGTGCCTTATTACACTGAACTGACGTAGTCACTCTACATTCTGTGATATTTTAGAATTTAAGGCATTTGTGCTATTTCTGTACGCCCCTGTATGTATATATATATACACTGTATATATTCATCCTTTGACACTGGGAAAGGATACTGCATAGAATCTGCATTCAGGATAGATCATCCTTATTGACATTTCAATATAAGTTCATTTAGACAACTTGAAGGTGGAATGTAGCATTTTTGCGGGATTCTAGAGGGTAAAATATGCTTTAAATTAAAATGATGAAGCTGATGTGTTGAAAAAGACAGCTTTGGAGACAAACACCCCTCTTCAGCCGCTGCAGCATGAATTCAATATATGAACACTTAATTAGTTTCACAACAACTGTCACTCAAACCTGCTTGCCCAACTCACATATTTGATTTTCTGTATTAGCTGTTGGTAAACATTTTCTAAAATAGAAAAGAAAATTGAGGATGTGTGATAATGGCTGATGGCTTGATTGAAGGTATCAATCCCTCCAGTGATTTTACGAATATTTGTTATAAACTATTTGAGGTGGGGAGCCTTACAACAAGTAAACTGTGTGAAGGATTGAACTGCCTCATTAACTAACCTCTCTATTTATGTCAATGTGATCTTCTTAATTCATGGTTTTATAGTTGAACTGACCAAGGAAACTCTAGATGCCTTCAATGCAACATTTGCTTTAGGTACAAATATTCTGGTATATATCTCTCCTGGGACTGTAACAAAGCTCTCTCTGGTGTATTGGAACAGTCAATGTCTATCTTAGATCTAACACAAAGTTTGTAGAATCCCCATCAGCTCTAGCCCTCCCTGTCACTCAGATCAAACACCTAAACTGCACTGCCTTCCTGTGCTTCAGCTCTAACCACTAGATTACACTTCTTCCCAGTCCCCTAGCTTTAATAACTACGTTTCTTCCTGATCAAAACAAATGCTGGTACATTCTTTTAAAAATCCCTCCATTGAAAACATCATTAATGCTCCTATAGTAGTCCTTCTGTCCATTTTCCCCCCAAACACTTACTGAATCACCGTCAAGATGAGAAAGGAATGCTTTTCACCAATTCAGTGGCTCTTACAGTGGAACCCGACTACCCCACATCAAGGCTGAAAGAAACATGCCAAAGGAAATCAATAAAACAGCAAGTCATTTAAACTTCCCTCTCTCTGCCTTTATTATCTGTGGACATTTAATTACTAAAACAGACTGCGGTCTCATTGAACAGTGACCTTTTTAATTAAGAACAAAGCTCAGCCTGTCCTAAACATGAATGTATTTAAGTAGTTTTACAATTGACTGGGTAGATTCAGACATTAACTCGTTTTATCCAGGATGCATTAGTTGCAGATCTAAAATAAAGCCTGCTGGTCAGCAAACAGCTACAGCTTTGCTGCTATGGTTATACAATATTATTACAGGTATTATTACTGTGATACAATCAGGGGTGAAATTCTCAACAAAAAAGTGCAGGTACTTATATGAGCAGCCAGCTGTAAACATTTAAAAAATTGAGACAATTTGAGTGCCAATGAATAAATACTTAAAAAATGTATACATATTGGTACACAATACATTTATGAATATAAAATAAGCCTTAAAAATAGTCTGATAAAATATAACCAATTCACCATAAACAAGTAAGCTGAAAGTACAGACAGCTTTCTCATACCCTCTGCATGTATCACTCTCAGTCATGTACTGTAATATAACACTTAAGTTAAAACTTAAATAATAAGCATTAAGAAATATTACGCTATGCAGAACTGCTGTAGGGATGGAGTTTTGTTTCAAGATATCCTATAAAAGGGATGATGTTATAAAAAAAACTATAAAAAACAACTGTGCTATGAACAAATAACAGAAAGTCAAACAATGCACAATAGGGGCTAAAATACCTCTCTAAAATTTAATGTAACAGGCAGTACTTAATTAATTACCATGAGCTATTCCAGAAAAATATTTTTCAGGCAGAAACTGTATAAAAGTAGTTTGTTTGTTTTTGAATCCCTGGCATTGTGATTTCTGCACAATAAACAAAGTGACAAAAGACACATTTTAATAAAGTAATATGATTACTGTGGTTTACTTGTACCTTTTTTTAGATGCACACGCAAGGGAAACACCAATTTAACTTAAATAAACTCTTCAAAAAAATGTAGAAAAGGGGACATTGTACAAAGAAAACACACCTCAATATTTTGTTTTTTGTTTATTACAGTCTCATAACAGAAAATACTAGGATCACAACAAAACAAAACAAAACTGTGATCACTATACTTTACGTGTACCTTGCAAGTTGGGCCAGTGTTTGGAAAGCGTGAAGCACACCTCCATCTCTATCCCGATTCTGACTCCAAATCTGAAGCAGCACTTTGTTGATCCTGTTTTTTTAATGTTAATCCCTACTCTCCCACACATCACTTGCTGTTTTAGAAACTTCCGCACAAATTCTGTCAAGGTGGTAAATTGGTGCAAGGCAAAACACATTGTGATCATTATTTATAATATTTATCAACTATGTAATGTATGGTGGACACTGATGTGGATTTGTACCTTCAAATGCATGTGCAGCAATGGTCGTTTGAATATTCAGATAGTTTCTCTGCTGAAACTAAAGAAAATAATAATTACTCCATAATAATTACTCCATACCACTGTTTTCATGTCGCACTCCTAAGGTCTTCTCTGGCACAAAGCGAAACAAGCGAAGATTTGAGATGCATGCCAAAATGAAATCTGATCAGAATAAAAGCTCAGCTAATCAACATGCAGTGATTATACTGACGTTAATGCTGGCCAGTAGCAGCTAACAGAAACAGAAGCAGCATGAGGAATCAAATGCAAGCAGCATGAACTGTGCTGAATGAAAGCGGGATAATAATGCAGATTAAAGATTGATTAAGAGAGGAGTTACTGGGGGGCTGCTTTGGCTGCACAAAATCCCGCTGGTGGGCACATTTGAGAAACATTGCTCTAGTGGATTGTGTAAGAGTGAACGTAATGCATGCACATTGAATGAAAAGCAGATATAATACGTCCCGGTACCCAGTACTGGCATTAAAATAAGTCCCAGTACAGAGTACCGGTGAGTACCAGCAGAATTTCACACCTGGATACAATGCATTATTGCACAAACCAGTGTTTACAGATTACTTGAGGCCAAATTCAGTTCCCCCTGAGCCGCAGATTACTGAATGACATGACAACGGGACATGTTTTATAAATCTTCTGTTTCATCATTGCATTACCTCTACACCTGCGCACTGTAAGCCACTTTGCCACAGCTCCTCTTTGATAACATCAGTGTAAGGGGCTGTATTCACGTAGCTGCATCCCCTTTGTACTGATAAACTCTCCATGATCAGTACGGCACCACGCTCTATCCAGTTGCTGCGCGCAACAAGCCTTACACCAGGACAAACCAATGGATTAGGAGGTTCTTGGATTGGTCATCTTCAACTTTACCTTTCCTTGTTGGCATTTCTACTGGAACAGTGTTTGGTGACTTGGATTAAGTACAGGACCTACAGAATGAGTTTTGTAGGCCTTTCTGAGGCTCAGGTGAATATACTGGAACATATATCTTTTCACCAAACTGCTGCTTATATTGTTTGGGGCTATTTTGTAGTAATATTTTGCATGGAGTTGAATAATGTAATAATAATACCCCCTCTGAAGTCACAAGTAGTCTGTTAACAATGTTTTATTGAAGGTTTTAGGTGGTTTTAGAATAGGTTTTGTATGGAGATAATGTGCAAGGTGGTTTGAAGGGGGGGTTTTGAAAATTGTTGTATTCAATTGTATAATTTCCTGTAATAAGAAATCGTTATTTATACTTCCCTGTTCGTGTGGTGTCTGTATACTCATTGGGATGGTCCGGGTGGTCAGTTCGAAATCCAAGCAACCTGTGGACAAAGGGTTAGAAAGATAATTATAACAACTTACACTTACCTGGAATTAACAGTAATAGACCCTGACAATTATTTCAATTTTAAAGTTGTTATCAAACACTTATCAGTGGCAGTATTTTTTAAACTTCTGAAGCGCAGCACCATCCTTAATTTCAGCACTGGATTGGAATGGAAGCAAGTACTCATTCCACTTATGTTATCTCACACTAGGCAAACCGACAATTATATTTTATTAACATAAGCATGTATTGTCTTTTAAAAATGTCAACAAGGCTACAAAGATTATTTTTGTTGTATTTACAAATGATATTTTTTTTTGCCAAAAGCAATAGCTAAGACATACTACTGTGGAATTATTTATTAATTCGCCTTAAAAAAGGCTTATGGTTTCAAAACCATGTCACGCACCATTTTCCATTTCCCCAAGTTAGGGTATTTAAATATTGTGATGAGTTGTCTACTTCTCGCAGCATGACGGTGGCAGCGTCCCGGGATGTATCACTTAATGAGAGGGAAGCGGAGGATCGTTATCAAGGTGACAGCTGTGCGGACCCCCAGGTGTCCCCCGCATGGCTGACCATATGGAGAAGAAGCGGCGGCGAGAACAAAGGTGAGCCCCCCCCCCCCCCCCCCCCCCGGTCTGTGTGCATAAATCACCAAAGGAGCCGACTATAACTGAAAACTAATTTTGCTTCATAAAGTCGAATGAAACCTGCTAAATAATACATTAAGATATTGAATTTCATACCACTTTGTTGTTTTCCATATAACAAACTGAAAAATGTGACCTTTCAAAACATGAAATACTGATATTGCGATATAATTTTGAAGTTTCTTTTATTACATGATATTAAATAAAATACCTAAATTATGTTAATATAGTTATTTTTTAATTGTCTCAATCCTAAAATTCTAGGTGATGCAAAACGTTTGGCCATAGCTGTAAAGTGAATGATAAATTACTGTAATGAAACAATATTACAGTTTGGCATTTGGAACATCGAAAGGACAGGTAGTTAAAATGAAGGAAACATACCTTTGTGTTGTATATTAATCTTAAAAGGAAATTACATTTTCTTTTGGATGGGTAGCGGTTCTATTTGCTGTTGTGGCAGGGCAGAAGCCCTGAATGTGTAAATATGAAAGTGTGTGTTAGATATGGCAGGGCTGGAAATTAAGATTCCAGCCCTGGTTGTCTTGGGTGTGTTTGTGGTGGTGGTTGGCAGGAATAGGGTTAATTCCTATCCCTGCCAAATACATGTGCAGAATGTAGCCAGGTGTTGATTGAATTATTAGTTCTCAATCAACCCTGGCCACATGGTATATAAGGGAGCCTGGGAGAGAGACACATGGGCCTGAAATGTTTGTTTAAAAAGAACTCACCGTGATAGCACTGCTTGGGTGAGGGTTTTGTGTTTTTCATTTTTGTGGTTCGTGATTGTTTTTGTTAAACCTTTTTATTTTGTGTTTATTAAAAATGCACGGCAGCGCTTAAACTGCAGTTTTACTGTCTCCGAGTCTCTGTCCACCCAGCCATCCTGTCACAGCTGTATTTGTAGTTTTTCTTTACATATACTTGCAGTCATTATGAGTCAGTTCACGATCAAAGTGATTGAAGTGCGGAGCAAGGCTTCTATTCCCACAAAAAGGGAGTTAGTCTTTTTCCTGCCTGTCAGTAACCATTTAAAACATTTGTTCTACGTCTGTAGTCCGTGACAGAAAGTGACAAACATTGATCATGTCAGAAATATAATTCCTTGTAACTCGAAAGTGAACTGATATGTTTTCTTTATTTTTCAGTGCAGAATTGAAATGCTGGATTGGGAAACCTGTCAGCCCTAATCTCAAACCCTTCAACGTTGAAGCCTGCCCTTCGGGCTGTTTATCAGAGAGCACTGAGAATCCGTCCTCTTCTCAATCGTCAGGACACTACAGCACTTCTTAACCCTCTGTTTGCTTTATATGGACAGGGTTTCTTGTTTTGTGTTTTATTTTATTTATTTATTTATGTATTTATTTATTTATTATAAAATAATGGCTTTGTGGATCAATTCAAGACAGAGTAATTACAAAATATAGATACAAAAAAACATTGATCATTTTAGCTAACTGCATCGTTTTACACTACATCTTATTTTTACACTATGTACTTGAAACCCTTCAGGATTAGCTGAGGAAAGGTGGAGGGAAAATACACTAATTGACCAAAAATGGACAGTGTGAGCCTGTGCAACTGACTAGTCCCTCAATGAAGACAGTGACAACATTGACCAACGTGTATACCAAGACCAGGTGCTTCTGGAATGGCAATAGTTGTAGAAACCACCACCGGAAAGCACAACTCTGGAGCCTTCTGAGTCCTGATGGATTAAGCCCACAAACACATGCAACGTATTGTGGCATGCAGCAGACGTGCTACAGTGGCACGAACCACAACAACCTTTATAACTCAGCAAGACACTCGAACAATGAGGCGGTTACACAGTTTATGCTTATAAGGCCATTCTTAAATTTTTGGTCAGTCAATATATGACCTACAAGTTTATAGGAGAATACTCTTTCCAATATTATATCCAGAATGCAAGTCCTGCTCAAGATGAGTGGTGATCATATTAAAGTCATACTTCCTTAGATAGTAGGCTGCAATTATGTAAACGGCATAAAAAACACAAGGGTAGGGATAAAAAAGCGAGTTTGGTCATTAGTTCATCCTCTCATTTGTTAATGATATAATATCAGTCAACCCAACAAAGGGGATTAAATAGTAAACAGCTAAGATACATGTATCTATATTTTGCAATTACTATAAAAAATAAATAGCACAAAACAATAAACCCTGCCCATATATAGCAAACAGATTGAGTCTTAAGAAGTGCTGTAGTGTACTGACGATTGAGAAGAGGACGGATTCTCAGTGCCCTCTGATAAACAGCCTGAAGGGCAGGCTTCAATGTTGAAGGGTTTCCCAATCCAACACTTTAACACTCATTGAAAAATAAAGAAAAACATGTCAGTTCAATTTGGAGTTATAAGGAAAAAAAATGACATTTCTGACATGTGATCAATGTTTGTCACTTTCTGTAGTTAAATAAATCAAGCTGTTTTCTGACTAGTGTAACAGTGCGGAGACTGACTGTGACTCGGCCACCTTGAATTCCCCAAGAGAGCATCTTAACTACTGTACAACAGAGAAAGGTTGGTTTGCAGTAACTACAAGAGATAGGTGTTACAGAAACTTTGTTGTCTGAGAGTGATGGAGACAAATATAATATTAGTGGGTACACACTGTATAGAAAAGACAGGCAGGACAGAAGAGGCGGAGGGGTAGCGCTATACATAAGAAATAGTCTTGAAGCCCAGGTGTTAAATCTGGACGAAGAAAACAACGCCAAATCAATATGGGTCCGAATAATGGACAAAAATTCAAAGGGCATAATAATAGGAGCATGCTATAGACCACCAAATTCAGACGCTGAGCAAAACAATCTGTTGTACAATGATATTAGAAATGCGTGTAGAAAAGGAGAAGCCATACTAATGGGGGATTTCAACTTCCCCCATATAAAATGGGAGAACCCGGTGGGGAGCACGACGGAAGAAATTGAAATGGTGGAAATGACAAATGACTGCTTCCTAACGCAATTTGTCAAGGCACTGACTAGAGGGGAGGCAGCCTGGATTTAGTCTTTTCAAATAACGAAAACAGAATAACTAAAACAGAGGTCAGAGAGCCATTGGCAAACTCAGACCACAACATGGTCTCATTTGAAGTGATTTTTAAAACCCAAAAAGTAATGACTAAAGCTAAGGTTTACAGTTTTAGAAAAGCAAACTATGAAGGTATGAAACAGAGACTAACAGAAGTAGATTGGAGTAAAATAGAGAAAACATCCACGAAAAATGATGGCTGTTTTTTTAAAAATGTAGTACTAGAGGCGCAAAACAATTACATCCCAAAGGTAGAAAAATCTAAATCTAAAACAAAATGGCCAAAATGGTTTAATAGATCTATTAAAAAATATATTCAGTGAAAAAAGGCACTTTACAGAGCATTTAAAAGGGACCAAAAACAAAGTACACAGAAAGAGTACTTGGAACTGCAAACACAAGTCAAAAAGAGAGAGAGATAGAAATCAATATTGCTAAGGGGGCTAAAACCAATTCCAAAATGTTTTTCCAATATTATAACAGCAAGAGAACATTCAAAGAGGAGGTTAAATGTCTAAGAGACACAAATTGCAAAATCATAGATGAAGAAAAAGAAAATAGCAAATATATTAAATGATTACTTTTCACAGGTTTTTACAAAGGAGGACACAGACAACATGCCCCACATGTCAACCTGTTCCTATCAAGTTTTAAATAACTTTAGCATAACAGAGGCAGAAGTGTTAAAGGGACTAGGAGTTCTTAAAATAAACAAATCCCCTGGGCCGGATGAGATCCTCCCAATAGTACTCAAAGAAATGAAAGAAGTTATTTACAAACCGCTAACCAAGATCATGCAACAGTCTCTTGACACAGGGGTTGTACTGACAGACTGGAGAATTGCAAACAGAATACTGATCCACAAAAAGGGAGACAAAACCGAACCGGGTAACTACAGACCAATAAGCCTGACTTCTATTATATGTAAACTTATGGAAACTATAATAAGATCCAAAAATGGAAAATTATCTATATGGTAACAATATCCTTGGAGACAGTCAGCATGGTTTTAGGAAAGGGAGATCATGTCTAACTAACCTGCTTGATTTATTTGAGGATGCAACATCGACAATGGATAATTACAAAGCATACGACATGGTTTATTTAGATTTCCAGAAAGCTTTTGACAAAGTCCTGCATAAAAGATTAATTCTCAAACTGAACGCAGTAACGGCCGAGTGGGAGCGACAGGAGCCGAAAAAAAGGGTGTATCTCATGAATAGTCATACTTGCCCCCGGCATCAGATAGGAGCGGTCATAAGGAAACAAGCTGGCTGGTACTGCGTCAGCACTCAGAGAATATCACGGACATTTGCAGAGCTTTTTTGAGATGTTATAGTAATAAAATAATGACTTGGATCGCATTATTGAGACATTTGGTGATAAAACGAGTGATCAGGAGAAGATTGATCGGTATGTACGACTATTATTATTATTATTATTTATTTATTAGCATATGTGAAAGCTATAGCGAACGAAAGGGTGGGGCAGGGCTGGAGATGCCTTTGACGTTTGACTGTGGAAAAAAATACTTTTAAACAGCGCGTCTAAAATTAACTGCACGTGTGAAAATAAATTGGACCTGACGTGCCTGACGCGCACTTAATAAATTGACTGCAAAGGGTTAAGGACTAATCTCCTAGAGAGGAAACCTCTGGTGGTCCCGGCAGAGAGATGGCCCCCACTAGCACACAGTGGAGGAAGACCAGCGCCCCATTTTTTTGATAAGGAACTGGTTAACATTAACTTTAGCTGCTGAGGTTGCCACACCTATACGAAAGGAATGAGGGGAATAGAATTGTGGGGGCAGACCAGCTTTAGAAATGAGAAAGGAAAGAGGAGTAGAAAACCAGTTGTGTTATGATAACACAGATGAACAGAGGATCAGAAAGGTTGGAGGAGTTGTGGCAGGAAAAATAGCGGGATAGGGATGAATAAGGACAAAAAGGATAGTTGAGTTCACAGAGACGCACAAATTGACCCTAGCGGAGCTGGTCTGTTTTGGAGATACAAAGAAAGAGGAGATGGTGAGAATCGGGGACTAGAGAGAGGTTGCAGGAACGAAGGCCCAAGGATGAAAAACTTAAAGGATAGCAAATTTGGAACAGCGGAGAAACAGCGGAGAAAACCAAAGGCAGACAGACAAAGGGATTCCATGACTAAATCATCAAAAGGAGAGAAACAGCCTCGGCAGAGGACTGAGATTAAATACAAGTTAATATGAGTAATGATGGGGTGAGGCGACGGGTATGAGCACGGCAGAATCATTAGAAGTTGAGGCAGAAGGTTCATCTGAGGGAAGGCGGGGGAGATCAGCGACGTTGTCAGATGGAATAGAAACAGAAGGACAGACAGATTTATTTTTATTATTATTATTATTTGTTTATTTAGCAGACGCCTTTATCCAAGTCGACTTACAGAGACTAGGGTGTGTGAACTATGCATCAGCTGCAGAATCACTTACAATTACGTCTCACCCAAAAGACGGAGCACAAGGAGGTTAAGTGACTTGCTCAGGGTCACACAATGAGTCAGTGGCTGAGGTGGGATTTAAACCGGGGACCTCCTGGTTACAAGCCAGTTTCTTTAACCACTGGACCACACAGCCTCTGTAACACAGCCTTCTTTAACTCTTTGCGGTCCTATGTGGGACCAGGTCCGACATTACAATTTTCCCTTTCCGGTCCGATGTCGGACCCTGTCCGACATCATCAAAAAGACGTAAAACACAGGTCTCTAGTTGGTTTTTCTCCGGAAAAAGCAGAGAAAACCATTCAGTGGCCGAGTGAGACCGATAGGAGCCGAGAGAAGCCGAAAAAAGGGGCAGATCTGAGCAATACACAAAGCCCCGGCACCACAGAGATAACACGGACATAAACAAACAAGATAGCTGCTTCCGCATCCAGCGCTCAAATATCACAGACATTTGCAGAGCTTTTTGAGGCTGTTTGCACATGGGAAGCCTTTAACTTCTAACACTCCAATGATACATTCAGAGGTAAAACTAGAAGGAATTCAATCCTATAGACAAATGTTCTAACTATGACGAGGTATGTGAAAAATACAGCGAACAAGGGGTGGGGTGGGGCTGGAGATGCAGTTCTGAGTGTCCTGTTGATATGCAGTGCCTTTTAAACCTGTTTTACTGTGAAAAAAATACTTTTAAACAGCGCATCTAAAATAAACTGCATGTGTGAAAATAAATTGGACCTGACGCGCCTGAGACGCACTGAATAATATGGACCACAAAGAGTTAATAATTATGTGTGGATGATGTACTGTATACCACAGACAAACTCATTGAGTGCCATACCAGCATATACTGAATTGAACTGATCTGGTTCTTTTGTAGCAAATTTTTATAAGGGAGCCTCCTTTGAATGAGTAAAAAGAGTGAAGCATTGCTTCATGTAGGCATGGGAATAGGGCAGTTCTGCTAGAAGGGGAGCCACTGCACAAATATAATAATAAGTAGGTAGAAGTCTCATCCACATACACATTCTCCTATGTGATCTACAGTAAACACCCACTTGCTCCCATTGATATAAATCATGCCTAGACAAGCCATATGGCAAGCGGAAGCAGTGGGCTCACTGCTGATGGTTGTGTGCTTAAATTAGGGAATTGTATTACTTTAAGGTAGTGTTCATTTATGTATGCAAACCAATGAAAAACGATGTATGGTGAAAGTGTAAAGAGGAAAATAATGTCGACTGTTTATTAATGGCATGAAATGAGGTTAGAATGAAAAAAGCCTTTTCTCTCAATTTAATATACAGAGTATCTGTACACAGGACATGTTATAGTGAATACTGCATTATCATCAACGTAATACAACATTATCACCAAGGTAATACAGCATTATCACCAAGGTAATACAGCATTATCACCAAGGTAATACAGCATTATCACCAAGGTAATACAACATTGTCAATAAGGTATTGACTGAAAACAAACACATGCTGCGAGATGTTTTTAAATACTCAACAATCCCTTTTCTAAATGATAAATTTTGGGGTTGCCTCATAAAGTATACAAAACCCCTATTACAGCCCGTGAGGAGCAGAGAAGACCACTGCATGTAATTGCTATTGAGGGATTTTAGCATTAAAAATACAGCAATATTTCTCCATTGCAAAGATACAATACTAGATGGCACTATAGGTCAGCAAATAGTGGATGGAATTAAAAAACACACACACACACCACTTACTGACAGTGACAGTGTGTCATTGATGAAACAAATGCAATTTCATTTTAAATGCTGTTTTATTAAAATATTTCTATAAGAGTAACCAGCTTCATTTAGTTTCGACATTTCTCATATTGCTAATGGAATGCCTTCAGTGAAATACTGATTCAAAGGGATTATGTATTACAGAAGATTAAATAACTGCAGGAGCTTACAACAGTGCATCTATTCCAGCCTTTTATACAGGTACAGAACTTGTCTGATCTACAGAAACCAGCCATGTTCAATATTGAGATGTACGCTCCTCGTTGATCATGGAAATGATTTGGCTTTTAAGATTCAAGTCTTTTTAGTTTAATTAAAAGTTTTTCCTGTAGTGTTTGTATACATTTGCTGATTTTGCCCTTTTCAGGTTCAGAGGGTATCGATTTGTTGATTAGTTTAATTGCATTCAAAAATAAAAGCAAATCATTATTATTTTGTTTTAAATTACTGGGTGCTTGAAGATTCACATTTCAAAAACAATAACACAACATATAAATGTTCTTATACCAAAGTATGACAAACCCAACTATAGACTGTACAAATGTAAATTACATAAAACGTTTAAGAAAATACATAGATGTTCTGTAAAATTATTATTTAAAGAGTCAGTAACCAAATACACAGTAAAACCTGTCTGATACTGCCCCTCTACACCACCATTCTGTACTGGTATACTTTTGGGGTCCCAACCAAATCCTTATTGAATTAATGGTGCGATAACCTCTACAATCTGGTAACCTATCAATTATGGAGTCCGGCAAGATTTGTAAGTCTTGTCTGTCTAAAATCAATGTAAACCTGACTGTGCAGTCTGGCATCAATTCTGTGATTTGTGTTTATGATCCAAAGTATATTGGGTAAGTACTCACATGTCTCGTGCGTTACATTCTTGAGACTGCCTATTATTATTCTAAAATGTAAAAGCAATCTTGCCTATAGCCTAAAAACAAAAACAAAAAGGACTTGTCTATTTTTTATATGCTTCTAAATACACAAATATCTGGATGAGATGATTGAATTAATAAATTATAAAATATGTGTTTTCTTCCCTTCTGTGGTATCATGCTCAAAACACAGGTGTTTGCACCTCCAGCCCCTGCTTTTATTTCAGCAAAAGTTAGTCTGATTCATCGAAATAGTAACTTTAGTTCGATACCAAAAGGTAATACATCCCTGAGGTGTATCTCTCCTCCCATTTTGCAGTGCCTTAAATTCCAGGAATTGTTTCATTTGAAGCTGTGAATCGGTTTGAGGATTTTGGAGTTGAACTCAGGGACCTGCTGGTGCAGAACACACCCTTTGATTGAGGTATTATGAGAAATGATGTCTCCAAGTATTGATCCTGACCAAGCCAAACGCCGCCCTCTCTCTTCGGGAGATGATGCCGCACACCCAGACAAGGTTGGCAAGCACCCCGGGCCCCGACGCCAGAGGGGGGCCCACACACATACAGAAATAAAATTGCTATTTCTGCCAGCTATCCTACTCAAGCAGCCTTTAGGACTAGAACATTTTGAAACATCGGTGGAAGTAAATCTGCTTGTTCCAGATTTCTCTCACAGGTGGCAGTTTGGAGAGTAAAAGCAAGGAGACATAGCTGTACAAAGCTGGACTGGCCTGCAGTGGAATTAAATTGAGCAGAATTGTTCTGAAATTATGAGATTCTCATAATGTCCTTGAAGCTTCTGTTGATTGCACTAGCTGACTCGATGCTCATTTATCCACCTTCAGAAAATTAACTTGTTATCAGGTACAGAAAACATTATAATCCCAGGCACAAGCAGCAAGTTATTATAATGTTAAACACATGCATAGAAAGTACATTTTACATAATGACATTCAAAGGATTTGTGTGTCATTAACATATTAAAGAGCTTTAAAAAGTGCCTGGAATAGCTTTGATCTGCACCTATAGTGAAAGCTTGTTAGTGCAGAAAGTGAGGCTAATCACCTCTTTTTGTTGTTGGCTTTCTAGATTGAGAGGAACAGTAGTTCCTCACGCCAAGTTATCAGTGAAGCCTTGATATTGATTGTTATTGCCCACCCACCATTATTATCTTTTCCAATGAGCACGCAAGAGGTTGACGTGAGTCTGACCACACTCAGACAGCGCGAATTTGCTGTCTCAACGTCCAGAACAAGGGAAAGGTGATATTCTTTGATACATTTTTACATGTGTGTGGTCAAATTCGAATATAGTTTGCTGGAAAAGATTTCTATTTATTTTCAATATATATATATATATATATATATATATATATATATATATATATATATATATATATATATATATATGGCAGGATTTGAACCCTAACTAGTCATACTTTCACTTCAACTGCATAACCGCTACACTACACAGATTCACATCTTTCAACAGACTACGCTACTATTTACATTTACCCTATCCAAACGGCAATACATTGCCTCAATATAGGTTGAACAATTTTGCTATTCTTACAATGTGTGTGTGTGTGTGTTATTTCAGTAACGTGTTAGAACAGCTAATTACTTCTGCATTTCATATCGTTCATCAAGTCACTTCTCCAGCTGTGCTTGAGAATGCCATTTTACCAGACATAAAATGAAAGTTCTTTGTACTGTTGTTATGTTATGTTCTGTTTTGTTGGATTTTATGTAAACACCAGCTTTTGTTTTAAGAAAATACTTGTTTCATTCAGTCTATCACCAATCTGTCCATTGGATTACATTACAATTGATCACTGATTCTTCTATGGGATTATTGTACACTTCACAAAGTTCTGATTTGCACACAAATTTGACGAGGAACGGCCCACCGAACCAATTGGGCCAGTCGTACAGTAAGTACAAATAATTATACATTTTTACTTTGCTGCATTCCAATCTGATATTGCTATGTTATGTTATACAACATTTTGTTAAACATACTGTAACACTGAGGGACAGTGCTTAAAGAAAGGGGCTTTATACCAAGAGCCTGGTTCAAATCCCAGCGTGTGTGTTCCTTATGAGCAAGTCTCTTAACCTCCTTGTGCTCTGTCCTTTGGATGAGATGTAAAACTCAAGTCCTGTTGTAAGTGACTCAGCAGCAGCAGTTGTTGATGCATCGTTCACCCACCCTAATCTCTATAAGTCGCTTTGGATAAAAGCGTGTAGTAATTATTATTCTATTGAAACAAAACTAAAGCTCCTAAAGTTTCTTCAATTATATATTATTATTTCTCCTTCTTCTTCTTCTTCTTCTTCTTCTTCTTCTTCTAATTATTATTTATTTGCTTAGCAGATGCGCTTCTCCATCATTATTGATGAGGTGTCTTATGATTTCCAATGTCACCTTGTTATACATCCATCTTCGCCTATGTGAGATTTTCCACACTGCCACAAAGACAATGGCTGCTTTGGAAAAACCATTGCCACTGGTCTCATCAATGGTGCAATAGGGAAACTTCAAGCTGTTTCCTGCTATCTAGAAAACCCCATGATGGTCAAAACCATAACCATCCATTTTAACAATGGATACACACATACTTTTGAACGCTCAAGGTCGAAGTTTGAAGTCATGGACAGGGCCTACTTTGTTCGATAGCAGTTTCCATTCATCGGTTCTCATGCACACCATTTATAAATGCCAGGGCATGACACTCAAAACAGTGATGATGGACCTTGGGAACTCCATTTTCTCCTGTGGCCAAAGTTTTGTGGCACTTTCTAGAGTCACTTCCTTAAGTGGTGTCCACCTTATAAACGTTGACTCCACCTGCATTAAAGCACTTCCATCTGCAGTTGCAGAGTACAGCAGGCTGAGAAGTCTTCACTGCCCTCAGTTGATAAACTTGAAGGAGACCAACACGCACAAGAGATCCCTGGTGAAGAATTGTGTGTATTTCGTACATCAAACCATCACCAATGTTCAGGAACAACAAAAGCTACCATATTCTGAGGGAACAGCTGCAGTCACACATTCAATCAGAGGCTTGAGCAACACTCATCTCAACTCCTGCTATGAAAACACCATGTTAAAACAGAGGGAGCAACAAGCCCTCAGGACTTTTCTTACCAACTATGATCAGTTGCCATCCACTACTCCTCTCAGTACTGTGGACATGTGCCACTTCTTAGGAGAACCCTTCAGTAGAGTTCAGCAGCAAGACGTTGTTGAGTTTCTCACCAAATTGTGTCAAACTTGCCCAGAAATATGTGATCTGGTTTCAGTTACCACAAGGCACGACATGTTATGTACACAATGTTGGTACCACACATCAAATCCAGAGGTGGGGCATGTTTATTCTCTACATGTACCTGATGGTACACATTCCTTGACTTGTGTTTTTCAGGCACAGTAAAAGCGGATAAAACTTGCATCAAAAACACAAGCCAAGTTAGTAGAAAAAATTGGGGCAACCTTGACTCCCACCGCTTTTACAGTTGTGCCTATTTGCTTTGTGCTGGCCAAGGTTGCCCCAATGATTTCTTGAAACTTGGCTTGTGTTTTTGATATCTCCACTTCAAATGGCTGGGCACTTTTGCTAACTTGCCGTTTTTTAACATTTCCAATGTATTTTTGTTTCAGATTATCAACACATGCATACTCACACATATAAAGTTGTAGTCAAAAGTTTACATACCCCAATGGAAATGTATAATTTATCGAAATTTCTCAAAAACAAAGAATTTTAGGAAAAATCTTTTGTAGCAAAAGTTTTGCTTTTGTGGATAAGGAAAAAAAGTTACAAGAAATAGATGTCTACAATTATTTATTTCACCAATTTCTTTGCAAAACTCAAAAAATGGTAATTCAAAAGTATGCATACCCTTTGGTGTTATGATAGTATTGTCTTCAATGCTAGAAATTTTTATATGATAATGCAGAACCTAATTCTAGATCTAGAAAATGCTGGACTGTAGGTGAACATTCTTAGAGCATATAAAAGGGCTAAGAATATACTGTGTGCAATTAAGAATAAACTGTAGCTTTGCAAGTTTTTTTTTCGAACTGCGTAAGCAACAATACACAAGATTGATAACCTCTCTTTTTTCTGTATTTTAAAAGTGTATTATTCACTCCCTATTCTGAACTAAAACTTACCGCACTTTCTGTACTGTATTTAACATTCGAAAATAAACTATTTTGTGGTCTGTGGTAGATAAACCAACCGGTACTAATTTGTTTTCATTTCTTTCAGGGAAAAAACGTAAAAGGGTTGATGCACCTACTCCAGTACTTGAACTGGTAAAGGCCATGAGAGAGTCTGATACAAAGTACATGGACTTCATGCAAGCATAAATGCAGGCTGAACGTGACTTTCTCGAGAGGCAGATGGTGTTGGACTGGGAGCAAAGGGAACAGGAAAGGGAAGCATCCACGACATTGAATACTCAGTTAATATCTGTGCGAGGAAGAATTGGAGAGGCTTTACTAACAAGAAATGCTAAATATATTCCTGTAGATTAAATAATGAACAGACCCTGTGCAGCACTGCTTGTATATGTTAATATTCTGTACATTTTGTATAAAGTTAAATTATGTTTTGTGTTAATACTTACATTATTAATGTATACAGTTTATAAGTTCATACAGTTAAGTTTTATGTGTAAGTTAAATATATTTTATGTAAACACTGCGAGTACTTACAACAATTAAAGACATTTCTGTTAAATCAATTTTTATTCTTTTTGACATGACACACAGTACACAACATGAAACTGTCCAGAAAAGGTAACAAAATACATATCGGTATTTCACGTCAGCACTAAAATAATCAGTATGAGCTTCACGTACAGCAGCCCCTTCATTCACCCCTCTTTCAGGTAACACATGTACAGGTTGTGCTAGTTCCAGTGTGGCAGCCCAATTGTCACTGTAGTATTCCCCATGTTTTTCGAGGTTGTGAAGCACGCAACATGTCAAAATCATTTGCTTAACTAAGTTAACATCACGTCGTTTCTTTTCATACAGACACCGCCACCTGCCCTTCAACCTCCCAAATGCGTTCTCAACTATTGATCTTGCTGGGCTCACTCTGTAATTATACTGCCTCTGCTGCCCACTTAGCCTGTTGGTGTCAGAGAAGGCTTCATAAGCCACCTCCTGAGGGTATGCAGGATCACCAAGACTGTAGTAGCGCACATCACATCCTTTTTTTAAAAAAAAAAAAAATTTTCACACTGCGGACTCACCATGCAGCCACCCAAGAGCTACAGCGTCGAAGGACAACGCAGCTCTTGAGCAGCTTACAGGCAAGCCTGCAGGCACCCGGCCAGACTACAGAGATCGCTGGTGCGCGGTGAGCCGAGGACACCCTGGCCAACCTAACCCTCCCTCCCCGCAAGCGGCGCTCGGCCAATTGAGCGCTGCCCCCTGGAAGCTCCCGTCCTCGGTCGGCAAAGGAATAGCCTGGACCCGAACTCGCCACGTCCATACTATAGGGCACATCCTGCACTCCACGTGGAGCGCCTTTACTGGATGCGCCACTCGGGAGCCCCAGAGTAGAATTTTTGAAGACTTGAGCCACGAACACTTCCTGGAAACCCTACATTCAAGTCCCAAAAGTGTCCCTTGCCATCCACCACCGCTTGCAAAATGATGGAATGCCATCGTTTCCTGTTAAAATAGTCACAATTGTAGTGTTGTGGAAAAATAATAGGGATATGTTAACTGTCAACTGCACCAACACACTGAGGCACTCCCCATCTTTGATCAAAGTAGTCAGACATTTCTGCAAATTGCTCTGTGCTCTGCACTGGGAACTGCCATGTGTTCTGGTAGCAGTATTTTGGTTACTGCCATGCAAAACTCTTGCACACATCTGCATACAGTTGCATTGCTGACCCCAAACAGGTACCCCACACTTCTGTACTCTGAATTAGTTGCAAGCTTCCACAAAGCAATAGCTACTCTTTTATGCACAGGGAGACACAAGCGGAATTTTGTGTCTGATCTTTGGAGTTTGGGTGTCAGTCTTTGGCATAAGTATTCAAAAGTTTCTCTTGATATTCTGAAGTTGTTAAGCCACTGGGAGTCTGTGAAGTTGCCAACAGTTCTTTCCCACCAATCTGTCGATCGAATGTGTGTCCATACTGAGCGCCGCCTTTTGCACTGGATCTGATATTGCAGGATTCTCTAGAAGAAACAATAAATAAATAAATAAATCAGTTAACACTTATATTACATTCTGAAAACATGGAGATTGTGAGTAATATTTTCTTTGTTTGTTAATCAGTAATTCATTTTAATCATAATCCCTACCTACACAAATATTCCAATATACACACAGAAATCTCACAATATAAATAGAAAATTGAAATGTTAACTTTTCTGTGTTTTACCTATGACTATGCTTACTTGATAGGGGTGTAGCACAACTATTGGTGTTTATAACTTTGTTTCTGCTTTTTTACATTTATAAACAGTGGTATGTATTTCTTGTTGTTATACTAATCTTTTAATAGGTTTGAAGCGTGTGCGTATCTGCAGTAAAATTAAAAAAAAAAAAAAATAGCTTGAAAGAAATCTTTTTTAGTCAAACATCAGCATCAGGTGCTAACCAGGTAACTACGCTTGTTTCAAACAAAGCTGTTAGTATAACCGACTACGTTTTCCATTTTAATTTCTTAGTTGATCTGCCATTTTCCACCGTCCCATACGTATTGCATCATCAACTTGCTACTCAGCACGTTCATTATGCGTGACGTCAGTCGCTCGGCTTGCCTTTCTTTAGTGTAAATGCGAGCCAAGTGATCCGAACCGCACCAAGCTGGCACAGAGCCGCCCAGCTCGGCTCAGGTGTGCTAGTGTAAACGGGGTATAATTTAATTTAATTTAAAAGAATTGCTAAAGCTATACATCCTACATACATCTTCCAACAGTTACTTCACAGTAAAGATTTGAGTAACATAAGTCTATCTACTGTAATACCTCTGCTAGTGTATTCAGCCCTTTGCAAAATTGAGATCAGGTGAAGCATTCAAACACTGACCAATTTCAAATAGATGGCTGTAAACTTTATATTCTCTGTTATTTTTTATAGCGCATGTTATTCTTGTTCGCAATTTTTATCATGGCCATTCAAAAAACCAAGAACTGCACACCCACCAAAAGCAAAATTTAAAAAATTAGTATCTTTTGACTACTTTCTTTCATTTCACTTCCTTTAATTTCAATTCATCAGCCCCATTCAGCATTGAGTCTGCATAGGATTTGACAGTAGAACATAGACTTTACATTACTGTCCCACCACGACCTACTGCACCAGACTATGACTTCAAGTCATAACTCCTATAGAAACTGCACTGAAGTGATTGTTCTTTAAATGGCACCTGGAACTAGTGTGCTTTATTGTCATTATTGTCATTTAGGTGTTGCAGTGCAATTTTACACCATGTTGGTACCCAACCCACTCTAAAATGTCAAATTCCACATAACTGCTAAAACCCACTTACCAATATAGAGTATTGAGGACCAATGGACAACCTCCACCCCCCATCTAGCCAACTGCCTGTTTCCACCTGCAGTACCTAAGCCATGGACGTTGCCAGTTATTGAACAGTTGAAGGAGAGGCCCAGGCTGGGGATTCCTGGATGCCACTGCTTTTACTGGGTGTCAAACCTTAGTGAATGCCATTCCAAAATCGTTACATTCTGCACAATGAAACTAACCAGTATAACATTATTACATTTATGTTACAGCCTTAACTATTTTTCCCAGTATCAACCAGGTATACCAAACCCCTAAAACTATTTAAAACTACTAAAACATTTGATAAGACAAGGTTGAAGGAAAAAAAATACTGATGTAAAAATCTACTGCAAAAGACCTTCATTCTTCATTAGGTATTTCAGTTGCCAGGGATGTTCCCTAGCAACGCATCCGCAGATAGCCTTTTGCAGTTCTCCAACAGTAATTGAATTTGTCAGAAAACAAGTATGTGTCTGTACCTACGTAAAAGGATGGGGGCAATGGGAGGGGGGGCTGCTTACATCAGAAGAACAACACACATTCAAGCCCAGGACTAATCAACTGTGTGGGTGGTCATTCATGTCACTGTTAAAGGTTGTTACGGAAGCACTTGGGGAAGGCTCATATTTTGATTGACTATAATAAATAAGGAAGTTATTACCATTAGTCCCTTTAATTTCCATAAGCACTTAATTAATTTTGTAATTGATGCCATCAGTGCAAGCAAATATCTTGTCTAAGAATATAACGGGTATTTTGTGATATTGATGAAACCTGTGGTTAGGCAGGGATGGGTCAGGAATGGCATGCCTGATCAGGTGTTTGTTCCAACCTTGTTCTTATGTGTTTATTTGAACCAATTTGGTGTCCATCCAGGTCCTAAAGGAGTCAACGACTTTTATATTCATGTTAAACCTGGTGTACGAATGACCATCCAGGACTTGAGTTGCCCATACCCGATTTATGGCAGCTATTTCGAGCTGGAACCTATTAAGGTAGGGCTAAGGAATGGTCATGTGTGCGTGACGAATCATTTACGTTTTGCGTCATGTTTTGTATAATTTACAGCAGTTCTGACGGCGCATGTGAAGAAGATGCCAGTGCCCAGAGTGAAAGGAAAGTTTGATTCCAAATGTTTTTTAAACCTCATTCCATTTAGAAAAACATCCTCGATCACGCGTGTGCCAGCAGAGGAAGTTGAAGTGATCACAACGAGCGATCATATACCATATATGCAAAAAAAAAGAAAAAACACACTGGAAAAAACAGCACTCTACAGCAGACAGTTCTCAGAAATCCTGACACTGCTTCTAAAATACAGAGTAACTATGGAGGCACACAGACATAGAGAACATTTTTTAATTCCCCAAAACTGATTTCTTGTAAGAAATCCGTGTGCTGACTGATCCTTACTCACAAGTCTTTTTATTGCATTAGAATTTGTTATCTCTTCATATTTTGAAAGAAAATATGCTATTTTTTATTTTGTTTCAAAGAACAGATCTATAGAAAAGTTTTAATGCTATAAAATTGAACGGTCACTTGTATGCCATACAAGACTAAAAAAAGCGGACGTTTATTATTTTTTGACAATTATTTGTGTTTTTCTTGTGTGTATGCAAAAACAAATGGGATACGTCTTTACAAAAGTCCACAAAACAAAATTCAATGTACAGTCATATTTTTTTTTTAGACCACAAGCACTGGTTAAGAACACATATTTTAATATGTATTGGTCTTCTTAAAAGGCATTACCCTGAATTTTGACCTTTGACTTTTTTTGGTTCCAGAATGCTTATAAAATAACCCAATCTTAATTAATTGTTGGTAATTTGCTTTAGACATTTTAAATAATGATTGGTGAGAAAATGGAAAAAATGTTAATTATTTTTAAAGCCTGTCCTTAGCCCTACCTTAACTCACACTGCGTAATTATTTTCCCTTTAGGGGATGTCCAAATTTATCATTTTTAAGAAATGCACAAACTGAGGGGAAGTATTGCTATTTTTTAAATGTGTACATTAACAACTGATTACACATTTTCAGGCTCAAAATACACATATGACACCCTGCTAATTATTCCTCCTCTCACCAGCTTTCCACTATCTCCATGACGACCTCAGTTAAATAGCACAAGGAATGTTGTGAGATGTAATGCTTTGCAGTTTTTATTTTTTGTGTTTAAAATGGATTCATACATTCTCCTTGTCCATTTCAGGGTCCTCAATGGACCATAAACACAGTGAGGGACATGTATCAAGATCGCTGGTGCTCAAAATGGGCTACGAGTAGCACAGATTAACAGACTAATCTGAAAAATAGCGCCTCCCCTCCAAATGGTCTACCTGAATTGAACAATAGGTAGGTAATTTGGAGAGGCAGAAATGACAGTTCAAAATGGGCTAACCTGTGTTTTAAACAAAATGTACAGGTTTTAACCCACTAAAGCCCAGGTAGCTCATCTGGAGAGGCAGAAATGACTCGTGCTGACTGTCTTGACTTTATATTATATCACTATTACACAACGGATAAAACGAAATATACATAATGAAAAGGATAACTTTATGAAGCAAATGTATTATATGACAAATACAAACAATTGTACATAATGAAATAGCCGGTATAGAGCTATAATTTAATCCTCAGGGAGATCAAAAAGGGTAATGTGGACCCTAAATACTCTCCCTTCTTCTCAGTACTCTCCCTCTGTTCCTGGGTTGTTCAGGAAGGTTAGGAGCCTGCACTCTCCATCTTAAGAAATACATTATGACTGCTGCCATAGTGCTCTTTCCTGTCAACTGCTTTCTGACTTTTTATTTTGCACCCAAATAAGACCAATTTGAAATCTGACTTATTTGTGGACCCTTTTAGAGCTGGCGCAGCTGTTCTGCCGCCTCATAAATCTCATTTTGATATCACAGACTACATTTACAAATGAGCCCCACCTATAATTTGTCCATGCATATAATTAAGGCTTGACACACATTAAAGTGCATGGCTAATGAGCGATGGAGTGCTTTGGTGGTGCTAACACGGACTTAACTTGCCAAAAGTGTCATGATACATAATACAAATGAACACATTTAACCTCTAGCCATATCAAAAATATTGGTCCCATGTGGGGAGAATGTTGCTTTGAACACACCAAAAATTAACATATAAATTAGGCAAGCATGAATACATATTTTATATACCTTTTAATCGCCCTTTAAATTGCTTTATTGTGATGCAGAATTTCCACAGCAGATGTAACATAAAGCAAAATGTGATCACCAATTGTCTGTCGGCAGTTTATTTTTATGCCAATCCATTGAACTAGGACAACAGAAGCTATTACACTGAACATATTAATGCAAAACAACTAACCACAGCTTGTGGTGTTTAAGAAAAAAACGAAATGTAAATAATTTTAAACAGGTTATCATCTGCTGCGGCTGCAGAAAAAAAGTGCACCGTTAGGTGGAGGCAATTGAGAACAATATAGAGGGTATCGCTCACTTGCTGTGAGAAGCGGGCATCCCATTCAGAGGGAAAAGAAAGAAACATCATTTTGACATTAAGAGGTCTTTCAGTCTATGCTCACGGTTCTACAAAAAATGTGTAAATGGACACCTTCATAAACTCACTCTACAAATCAAGTATTCTTATTCCTCTACAAACCACAACCCTACATGTAACTTAAATATTTGAGTTTCAAGAATAGTGATCTTAGGCAGGCTTTTCTTATAAAAAATTCCAGTACCTTAAGGGCGTTTTCATGTATTTAAGAAAATAAAGTACAAGACACAAATTTAGTGATAAACAACACAATTTATTTACAATTACAATTACAATTACATGAAGTGGACTATTTTATTTTTGTTGCATGAATTAGGGTAGTAAGCTTTAAATTACAAATTAGCGTCCACAAAGTAACCTGAGAAATACAACGTCTAGAATCATGACTATTTAATTTCAATAATAAGTAAGGAATACCCGCATTAAGATAGCATAGTGAATGAACCCAGCATAGTGAATGAATAAAGAACAGATTTGTAGAATTGACAAGCAGTGAATTGCATATTGAGAATCTAGTAGAATAGGAGCAGTATATTTTGCCGTAGTTGTTCTTTGCCATTAAGGAAAATGGGAAAAATGATAGCAAAGTATATTGAGAAACATGGAAAATAAAAGATGACATTTATAAAGTATCTACCAGAATGGATGCAAGATCAGACAGCAAAATAATCGGACAGTGTTAAAAAAATGTTACAGAGGGAATACAAAATAATTTCTCTTATGCAGCACTTAATGCTTCCAATTACAATTTAGAAAAGAAAATGAATGAGAAAGATGACAAACTTTTGAATTGCCTATGATAGAAAATGTGTATCACACACAGTAAAACATGAACTTTTGAATAATTTTCTTTGTAACTTCTTTTCTAATTTTATTTTGATATGTGCTTTGGGCGTCTTGTTACAAGAGAGATAAGGAGTTAGAGAAAGCAATTGAAATTCCTAGGTACACTGTTGCAGCTAATATAGTGTGGCGAATGTGAGCAATGAAGGAGATGTTTTGACAACAGAGAAACAAATGCATCCTATCTGTGATTGATAAAAGGGAAGCAGCAGTCATGGTAGAGGTTTTGTGAATTTCATAAGCCACTGTGCGAGCAAATGTCTGACTTTTTCCATTACAGAAAAAGGAATGCTGCTCACCACACAGAGATATAGAGATAACAATCTTTAGCGTTACTTTCAGAGTACAGACACAGGCCTGAGGCTTTCTCTTTTTGGAATTCATATTAGAGATATCTCTAAATGAACAGTTATTTGAAGATATATTCAAATGATTTAGAGATATCATTAAATGATTTAGAGATATCTTTAAATGAACAGGACTTTATTTAAAGATATTTGTATATCATTTCAAGATATCTTCAAATAACTTCCTGTTCATTTAAAGATATCTGTAAATCATTTCAAGATATCTTCAAATAATGTCCTGTTCATTTAGAGATATCTCTGTTCATTTAGAGGTATCTCTAAATCATTTGAAGATATATTCAAATGAACAGGAAGCCATTTCAAGATATCTCGAAATGACTTCCTGTGAAAATGCTCTATGTTTTCAATGGACTTCCTGTCCATTTAAAGATATCTTCAAAATGAACAGGAAGTTATTTAGAGATATCTTTAAATGATTTAGAGATATATTTAAATGAACAGGACGTTATTTAGAGATATCTGAAAAGTATTTAAAGATATCTCAAAAACATTTAGAGATATCTTAAAACGATTTAAAGATATCTAAAAATGCATTTTAGATATCTCATTCAAAGCTCAATTTAAATATATCAAAACATTATTTTGAGACATCTGTAAATGTATTGTAGATATCTTAAAATTATTTAGAGATATCTTCAAATATTTTGAGATATCTGGAAATGATTTAGAGATATCTTCAAATATTTAGAGATATCTATAAATGAATTTGAGATATCTCTAAATGATAATTTGGTTTGCCATAGTGTTTGTGCCTTCAAATAAGCTGATCCCTGGAGCCAGCATTACACTTCAGCCATTAACACCAGACAGAAGGATATCTACATCATCATATGGAAGGAAACGTAAATGGATGGAGACACATATGGATCACATTAGTTTACTGTAAAGCTACGTCTTAGTTGGTGCTTATCTTGGCGAGAGCCGAGTTCAAATCAGAATGAAGTTTTAACATCTACTCTCGTGTAATGGAAATCGTGCCTTCAAAAGTGGGGAAACTAATAATAATGTTTTAATTTAGGAAATACGATTTTCGTTTTCCCCCTCTCACTTTTGTAATGGTACGGTCGGAGTTCAATGATACCGTTCCATTCCACAAACAAATCTATGCTGCTGTCGGTATTAAAACTGTTATCTTCTCTGTGCTTTTAAATAATAAAATGTGAACAATGAAAGTGACCCTATGTAGTGTTACTTATACAATTAAGATTAAATTGAAATGGTGGGGATGCAACCTCTAGCATGTAGCAAGTAATTGCAAGCAGCGACACGGTTACAGTACAGATTTCTTTCTTTCACAGGTACGTACTGCGGTCCACATTTAGCGAAGTTTAGCAATAACAAAATGTTGGTTGACAACAAGCAATAAATGATAACATGCTCCTGTTTTTAAAAGAATATTCCGAAATGAAAATTATTTTGTAAAGACATGAATGCATTTTATACATTTCTTCCTACCAAAAATTACTTATTTGGAATGTCACTTGTGCTGAGTTAGAAAAAAAAACCTGCTCCATATCACCTGATTTATATAGCGGCATTTAAAAAATTCAAACACAGAATTAATTATCCCCCATATTGTTTATTAAAATTATATTATATTGTACTTCTAGACATCATGTGCATGTGTTATTTGTGTATATTATTTATTATATTTGTATATTATTTGTACATTAATATCTGTATTATATTTGTTGTATTCTAGTATATTATATGTATCACCAGATTTATATAGCGCCATTTTAAAATTCGAACACAGAATTAATTACAATTAGGAAAATATTTTAAACTCTGGCAAATGTGTTCCACAAAGGGAACACCATCAGCCTTGGTCATTATGTTGTCTGGGTTCGAAAATATGAGCAATGGTTTCAATGTAATGATGCGCAATGCACACAACGCATCAGACTGCCTAAAAACCTGCATGATTCTTACATGATCTTTCTAGAGAGTGGATAAAGTCATACAACATGAAGAATAACTGCCCTCAGCACTGCTGTTCAAATCTGTCCCCACCTCTCCAGCCTCAGGGTCAGTCGTTGCTGTCATCACCTAAGCCTCAAGGGCAGGGATTAACATTTTGCACATTTGATTTGGTGTCAATAAATATGGCTTTTAAAAAAAAAAAACTTTACATACTTGGTGCGTGTCTCTTTCTTCTGTGCTATTTAGTGTCTCAAGTTGTGTTTTCATCACTGCATGATGTGGTTGTTTGATTTTCTAGGATGCCTTCTGCAAAACAATGGAAATTCAATGGCAAAAACGTTGTTAAAGTAACATTAAGGTTTCGTTGCAAAAGTCCAAAAGGTTAGGAAATTGCAAGTTAAGGAAGCCACGCAACCTTAACACTGCAACCTTATGTGTATGTTTCCCGTCACACTTTACATCACACATGACATCGGCAATGACATCACTAAGCACATGACAAATTCTCCCCAAAGACTGGGAAATCATAGTCCTTGTGATTGGTAACATGTTCAGTAATATTAGCACTCCCACAGTGTTCGCTGTCAAGCTAATTATTTCACAGGTGTTCTAAGTAAAACCAATAAACTCAGAATACAGTAGTGCTATAAAATCAATTAGGGACCTTCCATGTATTACTGGAACTAATGTTAAACAAGTCATATTTCTCCAAACGCTATCAGTAATATTCATACAAACAATATTTTCTGTATCTGGAATCTGCAACATTGGCTTTCTTGTATTAACTGCACTGTTTCACGTGGCAAAAGGAGTCACTGCATTTTCTGCAGTATGTGTATGTTTACACTGTGATTAACCATTCTTCTTTCAAACTTTACAGTTTGCTATGAATACTTGCTAACACTGTTATGCTGGAAGCCAATTATGGACATTAAAATGTTTAGGTACAATTGCAGATTTCTGCAGTTCACCATTGTGAAAATTTAACAGTACTCAATGAAGTACATAAACAAGAGGTGGATTGTTATGTGTGGATGTTATGCTTACAAAAAAAACACTGCTTCATGTACCACAACATACATGTATCAACAGCATACCATACAGTACTAACTGTACTGGAAAGTGTTACTGTATTACGGCCCAGAATCAGGCTAAAGGCACTGGCCCGATCACGGGCCACAGCATGCCGGAACTGGGCCAGCATCAAACTGTATTACGGCCTGCAATCAGGCCAACGGATCTGGCCCAGTCACGGCATGTCGGAACTGGGCCAGTGTCAAAGAGTCTGTTCAACAGAACCTGCCAGGAGCTCACACACTGTAACCAGCTTGGAATTCTACCCTTCTAGCTAAATAGAAAATGTCTCTTGTCAGGCCATGCTGACCCACGGTTCTACAAAAAATGTGTAAATGGACACCTTCATAAACTCACTCTACAAATCAAGTATTCTTATTTTTAAACCTCTACAAATCACAACCCTACATGTAACTTAAATATTTGAGTTTCAAGAATAGTGATCTTAGGCAGGCTTTTCTTAAAAAAATTCCAGTACCTTAAGGGCTTTTTCATGTATTTAAGAAAATAAAGTACAAGACACAAAGTGATAAACAACACAATTTATTTACAATTACATGAAGTGGACTATGAACAAGGAACATTTTAAAGATTAAATTAATTAAATTAAGAGAATAAAAAAGGAAACTGTTGCCTGAAAAAGGGTTCTGTTGTTAAACTCACAAAACAAATGCAGAAAAAGAATGTAGAAAAAAGGGGGTTATTTACAGTGGGCTGTTAGAGTCTACACTTTGTTTTTTCTCTCTTGCTCTCTGTCCTCCTGCTCTGTCTCCAGCCAGCTGGAACCATCTTTTTACAACCACCTCAATTTCCCCATCTGTCGCTTTGGACGTCAGGCTGTTCCTCCTAACAGCCCATGCGGTAATGCAAAAAATAGAACAAATACAAAATTAATATAAAGTAAAAGATTCACCTCAGTGCAGTGTTGGGGAAGTTAAATTCATAACGTAAATAGCTACTCCCCCCCAAAACAACTTTCTACACTTCAAGTTATTTGGAAAAAGTAGCTTGCTACTTTCAAAGCTACTTTTACGTTCTTATAAAAATATAAAACAAAAGAGGATAGCTTCTGTTAATCACAGTATTTGCTCAATAGTCTCTTGTATAAGGCTATTAACATGTAATAACGTTTAGTAAGGGAAGCTCTTGTTGATGCCACATAAAAACAACACTTCAAAATAGGAAATGATTTCGCTTTGAAAGAAAAATGTCCTTGCCAATGCTGAAGAGGCAGTTCACAGGCTGCACTGACAGGGTAACCTGTGTTCAACTTAAAGAACATCTTGAGCATTGGCAAGGACAGCTTTTAAAATTGATTTCTAACTGGATAAAATTATTATTGTTTATACCTGTAGCTGTGTAAGACTAAATGCATTATCATGGAGGCTCTTGTTACCTTACTAAAAATGCCCTTTGTCAACAAAATAACAGATAATAACTGTCATCGCAGTAATATGTCTTCAGTGCATGAAATCACAAAGAAATGAAAATGCACTTACCAAAAACAACATCCTTTAATGCAGGGGTTGGCAACCTCAACGTAACCAGGGGCTGCAATGGCGGCCCACAAAACGGCTTTTTAACTCAGGTTGTAATACCTACACAATACCAACAAACTTACAGAAACACACAGCTTGAAGAATGCCACACTAGGTACTCATTCTCAAGTCATTCTCAAATTGCTGGCGATTCAGTGGCATTAGCTCCTCCAACCTGCTCACGACCTTGATAGCAAAAGAGAAGGGATCTTTGAGGACAGCAAATGGCAGATCCATTCTGTCAAAATCCTGGAAACACTGTGAAAACAGACTGAAACTCTTTCAGCCATGCCACATGGCACTCGTTGTCAGACTTCATCAACTGGAAGTGGGAATAGTCAGACACTGCCAGTTGATCAATGAACAAGTCCAGTTTCTGGCAAAATTGTCTGACATGTTTGGCCATATCGGAGATTGTTTTCTTCTTTCCTTGCAGAGACACATTCAGTTCGTTCAAGTGCCCTGTAATTTCCGCCAGAAAGTACAAATCCTTCAGCCAAGCATCATTTTCCAGATCCGAGAACTCGGTGGATTTCTGTTTCTCTTTCAAAAACTTGATCACATGTGGCAACAGAGTTATAAATCTCCTCAGTACATTCCTCAGTACAGTGCATCAACCTCATGCAAAAATTAACGGAACTGTCGATGATTCAAAGCTGATGCATGGATGAAATTCACTACTTTGATCACCTTGTCCATGCAGTCTCGCAATGAGTCAGAACGCCCCGTTTGCGCACACAAACTCTCCTGAGGGATAATGCAATGAAAAGCAAGTAATTGGTGGTATGAATGCAATTCCTCAGACAAGTTATTTTGCACCAAAGCCGAAAATCTGACCGTAGAACCTGTCGTGCTGCAGCACCATCTGTTATGCAAGAGGCGAGTTTTTGCATATCAAGACCAAACCTTGCCAATACTTGAAGGATAGCATAAAAAATGTCCTTACCTCTTGTGTAGTGTTTCAATGGGTGCAGGGCAAGCAGCTCCTCTTTAATTTCCCCGTCTTTTGTCACATACCTCGCCCAAATGCACAGTTGTGCTGTGTCTGTTATACCCGTCGATTCATCCAAGGCAACACTGACAGGCTCTCGTGAAGTTCTTCTTTCAGCCGCCTCTCCAAGTCCTCTGCCATTTCCCTTATATGTGATGCAACTGTTTTCGCGCTGATAGGGATGGTTTTTGCCATCTGATGGATATTGTCTTTTTCTTTAGTGTGGAGATTTTGAGATTTTCAGAAATTACCTCCACACATGTAACTATGCAGTCTCTAACAATGTCTCCATCAGTGAAGGCTTTTTTACCTCTTGCAAGAATCCAACTATTTTGTACCTTGCAAGGGCTGTTAGCTCGGGTTCTGACATGAATTGTCTCATGCCTGTTTTTGTTTTGAACGACTACAACATTATGAAGACCAATTGGACGATGAGAACAAAGAAAGAGATTGGTAAATATTGCTCCCATGCTAATTAAAAAAATTAAGTATTCCACTTGATGTTTACTGTTATGCAAATCTCATGGATTCAGCTGTATACATTTCCTTTAAAAAAGGATCCAACAAATATTTAAGGGTAGTAGAATTATGAAAAGAAACACTAGCACAATTTTTGTGGCAGAATTTCCAGGTCTGAATTCAGACTTTCAACTCTGTAGTCAGGGAGAGATATTACATCTGTATCACCTTGATCATGTATGTTTCTAAGAACCTCTCCATGTTAATTACTCTCTTCTACAACCAAGAAAAACAAAACCTTGGGATGTACCACTTCATATTTGACATATATAGCTGTATTTTACACAGGTGCGGATTCTTGCGTCTATCGAGGGAGGGAACAACCTTGGTAAATATGCCATTCCATTATGAGGTCCCTTATGACCAATGGCCTGATGAGTATGTACAGTGCAGTGGGAGAGAAGGGGAAATTCCCCTTTAAAGACCATGTATTATGCAAGATACTCATGAGTAAGTATTTCCACCAACCTCCACCTTCTTTCCAATAAAAATGTTGAACAGTGTCTCATCAATGTCTTGTTAGTACTGTAAACCATGTGTGTTGATTTTCAGTCAACATACTTTGACTCAACATGGACTTTTCTTTTTCAACTTACATAAAATATTGAGACTACCAGTAAGCACATAATAGATGCTTTAGGGGCCTTTCATAGTGATTTGCAAAGGCAGTAGACAGTGATGTTTGAAGCTAGACATCAGTTTACTTTAATGAATGATGCAGGTCACACAAATTATTTTGAATGGTAGGAATGTTTTTTTTTGTCCTTCATAGAAGCTGTCAGAAAGTCTTCAAAAGGGAAATTTAAACAAAACTACATAATGCTTGAAATAGATGATGTGCTGCGTAATGCACCAAACCAATCTGGGATTTCCAACTATGAAAAGGTTAGTATTATTGCATTTCAGTCAGTCCTTGTAGTTACTCAGTCACTTTCCTGGTATCTCATTTTAAGGAACAAAACATGGAAAACAAAAGTATCTCTACTATGGAGTCAGCACAATCCATGTCTACAGCCGAAGGCCTTTAGCAGGCAAAACTTTTCCATCACATTATATAAATGTTCAAATAACTGGTTGAAAAAACATGAAGTTTCAGCATTATGCTATGCAAATGCCAAGAAACTTATAAAATGCAGGACAAACAACAATAGAGATGAAACCTTTGGCAGTAAGATGGCATTTCTTTATATGCAAATGTATAAAAATATTGTGAAATTGCATTTCAGCATGTGAAAAATGTAATTATTTTTGTTCTCTATACAAGTAAAACCTCTTATAGAAATTTAGTAATTTAAAAATGTTTATTTTTATTTTTTAATATTCAGAGGCATTGCACAAGGAAGAGGAGAGGAGAAGAACTCCAACTCCAGCAGTAAAGAATGAGGGAATATTCTGACGAGTCAGATATTTAATCTTGGGCAACCATAGTTTGGACTAAAATGAGTGTGTGATTTTTTGCTTTTTTTACAAATGTTCTTAAAATGTTTCTGAGATCCTACATGTTTTTATGATATGATTATTTTTTGCTGGTTATGTGCTTTGTATGGTAATTCATGATTATGTATTTAAATGAGGCACACCACTCTAAATAATGAGATTATCTTCATTCACAATGTATTTACTAAAGGGCAATAATCGTAGTGTTTACCTTAAATTGAGCGATAATTAGTTTGTTTGGAAACCAGGCTTTAACCACTGATAGGTGCACTATTTAAACCTATTTTTCTGGGCTGAAATCTATCAGGCATCATGGAGGCATTACTTGCATTACATTTTTCATATAGAGCAGCGAAAATTACCTGTAAATAACAGGTTATATTAAGCGTGAATAAACATGAAATAAATGTATAATTTCTTGGATTTTGTTTTATAGTTCATTACATTGGTTCAAATAATAGAGTGGTTAAATAAAACACTGGACCAAAGAAGGTATTATAATGAAGCAATAAGGCACGAGAGGGCATGGGTTGTGCTGGATATTGTCGCTTCTTGGTGCGTTGTTAGGCACGAAACTGCAACCAACGGCTTGGAACACTGATGAACCAATCAGCATGCAGCATACTAACAATCCGTTTTATAATTTAAAACTACCTCCTCTACTAGAATTTCTAACTCCTCTGCGTGCAGTTTTAGTTTGCGTTGCCTCTGCCTGTCCCCTGTTTATCGCTCATCTTCAGTCAATGTAGCCACTGACCAAAAGATACGCCTGGACTGCTGGGGCTTTTTGTATCACAGTGGTCATGGGTAAGTCTCTGACATTATTGCGTACATTAAATTGTCGCTCACAATACATGTAGTGTGCATGCTATGGTATGTAAATTAGCCAAATAGTGTGCATATAAATTTATGCATTCTGTTAGTAAATGGAACAGTAAATTTAGATTTATGGTGCACGTTAGGCTCACTACTTAATGTGCACGTTACAGCTACATATAGTGCCCTTTCCTAAATGAGGCCCAAAAAGCTTAAGATTGTTTCAGGATAGTTCCTTATAGTCCATGGACACCAACAAGCACTAGGAACTCAATTTAATAATGTTTTTTGTTTCACTGAGTAGTGAAAAAATGTATCCTGTCCATTTTCAGTCTGTTAAATGTGTGCAGAGTTGTAAAGACTCAAGTCAGTGACTCGAGACGCAATTTTCGGTGACCCGACTCGACTTGAGTCAATCAGTACGTTTACATGACAAAGCGTTTTCCAAAAACGAATGTTTTCAGAAAGCTGAATCAGAAAACTGATTTTCTTAAAACGTCACTTTTCTGTGTTTACATGATTGTCATCAAATGACTTGATTCGACTCGACTCGACTCGAGTTCCTGCAAGAAAGGACTTGACTCTACTCGAGTCCCTGCTCAAAAGACTCGATTCGACTCGAGCCCCGGCCCAAAAGTCTCCACTCGACTAGAGTCATAGTCTTTATGATAAAATAAATTATGCTATCAATTTAATTTTCAATAACCCCAGCCCTTCTTCTGATGCGTACAAGCCCTGCCTCTTTATCAGTGAGAGGAACACGTGACAACAGAGAGACAGAGAGAAAAGCGTCAGCAGCATGGAACGTAAATCAAGAGTACCTGCGGTCATCGAACTATGGAGTAGACAGGGAGAGAAATAAGCAGAGAAATTACAAACTAGATAAACAAGGTTTCTAACTGAAATTGGTTTTGGTCTTTGTTATTATTGCTTACCAAGTATCAAGAAATTACTTATTTGTGTGTCAATCAATGGGTTTTTATTTAAGTAAGCTTAAAACTTAAATGCGGTTTAATGTATATTGATGCAAAGTTATATTATGTTTTGAAAAATGTTTTGAAAAAATCATTGTTTTGAAAACAAAAAAGGACTGGCAAAAATGCCACATTTTGCAAAAATTGTTAGTTGTTTTTAAAATCCAAACTACCACTTGCAGACCCAAACTCATGTACAAGCTTACAAACTTAAAAAAAAAAAAGTGCTGCTATTCTAGAGGCTAAGCAACAACATGCCTCTTTTCCGCAATCGTTTACACTGTGACTTATTTCTGTCCTGAAGTTTTTTCTTCTTCCACCTGCTTCATCTTCCTTCTCCCCTCTGTATCTGCATCTCCACTTCAGGAAGTCTCACTTTATCTATTTCAGACCGAAAGGCGAGATCCTGCTATAATTGCTTTAAAAAAAAACATTTTAATGTTTAGTCATACTGTCGCCTTGCTTATTGAATGACAAACGGTGTGACAATTCTCAGAGCGTTGATACCAAACCAAGATAATGCATCTGTTTATAACTGGCTTACTTCCATACTGTATCAACAAATGCTTTTCACATTTTGGTTAAATTTAGTTAACATTTACAAACCTTTCAAATAGCATTTTTAAGTAATAATTTAATTAATTTTAAAAAAGGCATTTTACAACAAACAGCAATGATTCAAATCACAGTTGAAAATCCTTTAGGATGATACTGATCGTCTATTTAGTACTCTTTTACCCTATCTTCCATAATGATGACTGGCCCTGCCAGTCAAGTGTCTTGTCTCAGAGTTACCCCTCCCCTGTGCCAGTGTTATGGGCACTGTTGGGTGATGCACTGTCATTACAGATTCTGTCCCCTTTTGGTGAGATGAGATGAGATGAGGCTAAATGCTCTAAACCCACAAATACAGATGAGCCTGGCTCTTTTGCACAGTTGTTAAGACGTGGTCTTGTGGTGTGCAGGGTCTCTAGTTTGTGCCCAGCCTCTGCCCTGTTACATTGGTGTCGTGACTCTGATCTCATAGATTGGCTGCAGCTGCTCACCAAGGTTACAGTGGGGAAGAATGTAACGAGCAATGTTGAGTGAGACTCTGCCATTACGGATTATGTCCCTTGTCAGTGAGATGAGGTGAGGTTAAAAGCTGTAAAACCATAAATGCAGATGAGCTTGTCTCTTTTGCATAGTGGTTAAGATGCTCTCTGTGCCTGGCTGGGGTGGTAATGTATATTTTCTTCATGTACCAAAACGAGCAGAATAGAGACACAACGCTTCCTCCCCAGAGTAACCATGGTGTTTTCTTCACAAAATGTGACAGTCAACTTCACGAGTTTCGTTTTGTTTCTCCACTCGAACACCCACCACGAGTGCAGAGAGCTGCAGGCTTATATACAGGTGACCACGAGGTTTTTAATGTGGATGGGGCTGCGAAACAATACAAAACAGTAAGAAAACATGGCTCATCATATTTATAAATAAATAAACCATAACAATAACGACAATAATAATAATAATAATAATAATAATAATAATAATAATAATAATAATACAACAAAACAAATACAAAATAATAAATTGCACAGGGGCAGAGGGGTACCCCGTTCTAAAAATAAATAATACATTTATGCAACAGCTTTTTCCCTGCCCCCTTTTCATGTGCAGGGCTCCTCGCCTTGCCACAGGAACTAAGACGACACAGAGGATCAAGAATCCAGTCGCTTATTCACCAGCCAGAAACACGCTTTGCAAGTGAGTGGATTCAACCGATGTTTCTGTCAATAGGGAAAATTTCCCTACACTTTCCCGTAGATGTCAGTCAGTCAGTCCCGTAGCACAGTGCTACACTTTACAGTCCAGCCAAATCTCCCAAGCACTCCGCTTTGCTTCAGTAGACCTTCACTAACCTTGAACTGAGCTTCTGAGCCACAGCAAGCACAACGCCAATCCAAAATTCCCACTTGTTTTTCCTAGAGACCTAACCCACAGCAGCCCAATAGCAACTAAAAGTATTAGAAAGCAACTAAGAGTTATACTTTGACATGGGTCCCTTGGGTCTACCAATTTGATTTCTTACAACAAGCTAAGCATTCCTCTGCAAATTGCCCTATTCCATTATAGAGGACACCTCTGGCTCTACAATTTGGGCCAGATTCTTAGAACTTTCTTCAAAAAAATAAAAAATGTAACAAACAAACGTACCAAAACAGAAATAAATGACTCAACCAGACTTACGAGGAAACATTAATTGGTTATTATTCATTGCAGATTGTAATTGGTACTTTATCCTTTCAGAAAAAAAAATTCTGCTTAGGACAGTTTGGAGTAGAATAAATAGCTTAAAGCAGTGGTTTTCAAACTTTTAAGGCCCTGTACCCCTTTCCAAATAATATAGACCTCCGCGTACCCCCATCTGAGATAGGGTCATAGTATACCTATGAAGACAGGAAAAAAATGGTATTTTCTAATTAAGTACTTGCAAAACCACTTAACTCTAGAAGCCAATATTTCGGTTTCAAATTTGTCATATGGTGCAGGACAGATTTGCGCTGTTGCGTGGGTTTATTGTAAATAAACGATTTAAACAAAACACTTTAGAGAACACAAATGGCACAGTGGCCAAAACAGACAGACACTACAAACAGCACACAAAACAAATACTGTGCTGGTACAGCGATCAGCTAGGTAGCAGTTGTTTTTATATTTTATATTTTCTCCCCTTCTCTCTCCTGTTCTTTCGCCCTGAACACACCAACCCTGTTCAGTCAAAGCTGCTTGTTTTTATATTGTGGGCGAGGCTTTAACTGGTTAAGAGTTGAATGTGACTTGCACTCAGGACCTTTAGTTCTTTGACGTTGGATGCAACTAAATTAAAATGTAATAATTACAGTGTATCTTTTATTATTATTTATTATTATTTTATTTCTTAGCAGACGCCCTTATCCAGGGCGACTTACAATCGTAAGCAAAAACATTTCAAGCGTTACAATACAAGTAATACAATAAGAGCAAGAAATACAATAACTTTTGTTCAAGTAAAGTACAAGTTTGACAAACCACAATTCAATAATACAGCAGGTAATAGTGATAGTTACATCAGGATATGATTAAATAGTGATAGTTACATCAGGATGTGATTAAATACAAAGTACTACAGGTTAAAAACTTGGCAGATTACAGTATTCTGAAGTACAGGATTAAATGCAGTAAAATAGGGGGCAGATAAGAGCAAAATAAAGCACAATTACATGAAGGGTGATAGTGTCCCAGGATACAAACAGGAGTTCTACAGGTGCTCTTTGAAGAGGTGAGTCTTAAGGAGGCGCCGGAATGTGGTCAGGGACTGGGCAGTCCTGACATCTGTAGGAAGGTCATTCCACCACTGCGGAGCAAGGGTGGAGAAGGAGCGGGCTTTGGAGGCAGGGGAGCGTAGCGGTGGTAGAGCTAGTCTTCTAGTGCAGGCGGAGCGGAGAGGTCGAGTGGGGGTGTAGGGAGAGATGAGGGTCTGGAGGTAGCTGGGTGCAGACTGGTCAAGGCATCTGTAGGCTAGTACAAGAGTCTTGAACTGGATGCGAGCGGTGATCGGGAGCCAGTGGAGCGAGCGGAGTAGTGGAGTAGCGTGGGCGAAGCGAGGCAGAGAGAACACTAGGCGGGCAGCAGAGTTCTGGATGAGCTGGAGCGGACGGGTGGCGGACGCAGGGAGGCCAGCCAGGAGGGAGTTGCAGTAGTCTAGGCGGGAGAGTACCAGGGCCTGGACCAGGAGCTGGGTAGCATAGTTGGTGAGGAAGGGTCAGATTCTTCGGATGTTGCTCAGGAAGAATCGGCAAGTGCGTGCCAGAGTGGAGATGTGCTGGGAATAAGAGAGGCAGGGGTCCAGGGTGACTCCAAGGTTCTTAGCTGAGGAAGAGGGAGAGAGTGTGGTAGATTCCAGAGGAACAGAGATGGAGAGATCAGAGGAGGGGGAGGAGGAGGGAAAGAAAAGGAGGTCAGATTTAGAGAGGTAAATATCTTCAAATATTTAGACTTAATCATAACCAAAATAATGTACTGCTAAAAAAAGCTGTTGTTAAAGGAACATTTTTAAATGAATCATTCAAGTGGTAGAGTAAAGATCTTATTTAAAAGATGTGTATTAAAATACATTAGATGCTAATAACTCTTAGTGTAAGTGGGGTAACTTTGCCACTCTTAGGAGACCTTTTCACTGTCTGCTACTGTAAAACAAGTAATTACACAACCCATAGGGTGTAAAGAGGACTGTACCTGTATATTTATAACACCAAACAAAATAAAGAAACAAAAACCTAACTCCACCCAGGAGGACTAATTAAACTTTGATCAAGTTCCTAAAACTATAAACGGACAGCTACATTGTTGACCGGTAACCAGAAATACATATACAGTATCCACCACTTACACCGTACAGGGTTATTTCGGGCAGTTGTTTATATCGGACAAATAGAGTTTGCCATTTTCCATTCCCATTGATTTCTATAATTGGCATTGTTTATACTGTGTTAAGCACACTGTATATTTCAGGCAAACTCAGCTGTTCGGATGTACCATTCACATAGATTTAAATAACAAAAGCACTGCTTATTACTGTAGTAATCGCTTTCACTAACCCACCAATCAGCTGTTTTCACCTCGTTACCTTGCCATTCACATAGATTTCAATACAAAAGGCAGCACTTTACTCTAGTAAAAGCTTGACAGATCGATCAATCAGCTGTTTGCACCTCGTTACTGCGTGATTACCCCAGTACTGTACCTTGGCTATTTAATCCCTGTATGCAGTGTCGGGTTTACAGTTTGAAAAAACAGAACTGACTGCAACAGCAAGCATGGCTGGAACGAGAAAATCGATACGCATCAGCACAAAAATTCAGTGTAAATAAAATGTCTCTGTTGAATACTTCGTTTTTTTGTCTATTCGATGAGGTTTTTGTTAAATAGATGCAAGTTTTTTTGTTATTTGATTAGTTTTCTTTGTTATTTACTATTTGTCACTTTCACCTCTCATATTAACTTGAGTACTAGTTTAGTGCTATCCTCCCTACTAACCATGAGATCATCCCCAGTTAGTACGCTCCTTTCAGTTCATTGCAATTGACCTTAGATGTCTTTAAACATTGTTTGTTACAGATTAATTACAGAGACATTTAAAGCAATTTACTGTAAAATGACAGACTTTGTAAATTAAGTTTCAAATGTTGAAGTTTGACTGTTATATAAAAACATTGCTTAAATCAGATAGGTGTTCTATAGAAAAGGTACAGGTAAGGGGGATGACTTAATCGTGATGTATGTGAAAATAAAGGTTTCTATCTTTGTACCATAAGTGAGCATATTTTCAATTAAATACATAGGGCCAGATCCTTTAAGTCAGTGGTTTTCAAACTGGGGATTTGCGAGAAAAATCATGTAATGGCAGGCAACGCATTTGTTTTACCACGTCGTAGTACTTTGTGACTTAGCAATCGAATCAACAATGTTGAATCTCCTTTCAAATAAAACCGTAGCCGTTTCCTTTCTGTTGGGCGAGGTTAACTCTATAAATATCCAGCCGGCTGCTGACAGTGAGTGAGCCTGGAGCGCGCACATGGCTAATTTACATATTTAAATAGCAGGGCAGTGGTTCTGCAGTCTGTGGACTAAAAAAAAAAAAACAACTAATTGTATGATGTTGATTATTTAAAAAAAATACTAGGTAAATGTACTTTCTGACGTTTAAATGTTCAGTGTAGTCGTTTATTCAGTTTAGTGTTTTATCTACGTTTACGTTTTAATAACGGTATTTACGTTTTAATAACGGTATTATTGAGTTGAGCAGGCAGCTGAGCCGCTACTTAAGCAGAGAAATCACTCTCTTGTTCTGCGCTGGCGCTGGAGCTGGAGCTGGAGCTGGAGCGACACGACTGTTATCTTTACTTGCAATGCTTGCATGTGCTTTTTCATTACTAATTAATTCATTGAAGAACTCCTTTGTCGTGTGAGTGCATTACCCTACGCCTCCAAACCGGTAATTATTAATAACAGCAAAAGCCAGATATTATTATCACAAAAATGGAATCCCTGGATTTAAAAAAAAAATCAATCCCAAATTCCTGGGATTGAGAAAAGTGTTCGGAATTGGATTCCCTGCTCCAGACCTATTGAGTGTGTTCATATCATACAGCGAGTGCCAGTGTCGACGCATAGGGGGGGGCACGCCTGGTCACGTGCCCCCCCAGATTTCTGCGGGCAGTGGCTTAACCACTGTGTTAGGATCGTTCACACTTAAACATGTGTAAGAAATTGAAATATTGTTATATTTTTCGCTTCCCATTATAGTCTACCTGTGTGTACACACAGGACGCAGAGCGGACGCAGCACGGGCAGCGCTGATTTTTCTTTTCGTTCACGGAGCGAACTTTTTATTTACCGCGTTGCTATCAACCAATGAGAATACATAAGCAAGCTGTACTTGCTCAACCCCAAACACAGATGCATGAAACATATAGGCTATGATTACTGTATATGCTATGTAGCCTAGCTACTACACACATAGATGTGGTAGAGGACATCTACTATGTAATGAGTAGTCTATGTATTTACATAGAATGCACTCGCCTCATGACATATCTTATTGCCAGCTGACCTCTCCAGCAGCCAGCCTACTAATAAGATTATCATTTTTCACGGATTGTGCAGCCAGCTTCATCAAGGGACGGTAACCAAGTCCAACCAGGTCTTGGAGATGGAGTGGTAAATGTACAACCTGTTATTAATTGAATAACTAAAGACATAAATCAGAATGAAAACAGTTCTGGACGCTGCTGAGAGAAAACCGGCAAAACTGTTTCAATTCCTGAGTTCGGTTACCTACTTGTTTTCATTCTGATTATTTGTTTAGGCTACAGCGTGTCCGTCAGCTCAACTAGCGAATGTCAGTGCAGTGTGATACCAAAAAAAAAAAATGAGTGGTTGGATTTGCTGTCAATCAACCCAAGTTTTTTGTTGGATCAGATGTTTGTACATTTTTTTTGTTTGTTTTTAAAGGCGCTGTAGTTATACAATGTAGTTAATGCAACTGTGCGCACAAGTCCCTCCTCCCCCGAACCTCCAGAAGATTAGGTACCATCGGCAGTCCTGCGTCAGTCAAAAAGTAATTACATTAGTCAGGATTTGTGAAATTAAATAAAATGGTTTGCTTTGCTTTGAACACCAAATGTGAAATGAACAACCATAAGTACGAATGAAATTATATATAGTTATTTATTATCATAATATGAAATTGAAATCTGATGCGCATGTTAAAAGTTCAAGTCCTTTGCTTTGTATTTCCTTTTTTGTTTTTAATCGGAAGTGTTCTAAACTGAATCTTTTTTTTTTTTTTTTTGCACAACAGTGTATTTGGTTATTGGATCTTCTGTTAAAAAAAAAAAAAAAAGTTCTTTATTTTTCGAAAATAAAAGTCAATGCACTAATAAGAAATCAGGTTGCCAATTTCACCACTGTGACTATTCACCTTTACGCCCCTCTTGTCCCGCCGGCGGAACACGGAACTGCACGTAAATATTATATTTCATAACTCATTTTTAATATTATTACAAAAGCAAAACAGAAAAAAGCTGACTCGATATCAAAATCGTTGTTTTCCTACCGTCAAACAGCGAAGGAATTTTTCGAATCCGTCATTTCACCGCTGAGATATCCCATTCGCAATGTGTCTAGTACCCCCATGCATTCAAAACAAAAGCAATCGACTAGCTTGCGTTTTGCTGCTGTGGTCTTACAACCTTCATGACGATGAAATCTCCCTGATCACGTTGTAGGGGAGGTCACAAGCTTTCCATTCATGCCTTTACTGTGTTTGTAACCCAATACATCACAGAGTAATTGATGTGCAAACAAACACGCCCACCTCTTGAATGAGATAAGGGAAAAAAAAAAAAAAAAAAAAAAAAAAAACCTTTCAAAGGCAAATGCATGTTGCAATGGCTAGCCTGTGAGGTGCCAGAAGATAACATCCCTTTTAGAACTTAGTATATCAATTGACATAAAGATTTACACAATGTTTATTTTTGGAGAGGTTTGGGGACCCTTGGGCTTAGCTTTGTAAAAACTCCTGTAGAATTTGATCCCTTTGTTCAAACAGTTCCAAATTTTTACCCAGTATATTAGACATGTTGGTGAAGCACTGGAAAAAAATCTGGCTCTTTTCATATGCTACAAGTTGAAAAATGACTATAGAACATAAAAAAATGAAAAGCGTTTGTTGTTTTTTTATGTATTTTTTCTGGATATCTCCTTCCAGTGTGGTACTGAGTAAGACTTTTATCACACCTGAGGTTTTAGTCTTGATGCCCAAAGGGTTACCTTGAATTCAAGCCCTGAACCATGCCTGTGCTGTCTATACTTTGGAAGATATTGTGATTTATTTAAGGGCACAGCCTCCCAGGCGGAAATTGTCTGTGAGGGGCTGGGGTTTTGACAGGTTAAAAAAGTTACCATTGCCACCCTCTCCTGAAAAAAAATCCTGGCTACGCCACTGTTGTCAGGGTTTATTATTTAAAAATGCGCAGTTTATTTCAAACTTTCAAAACATAATAACATAACAAAGAGTGTCTAAGACCCTTCACCGTTATATTTGTTCTCGTGTGAGACACTCACTTTTTCAGTCAGCGAAAATATGTGCTAAAACGGAGTGAATTTGAGCCCTGTTAAAATGGCAAAAAGACAGCTACGTTTGGAGTTTTTCTACAACAAAAAAGCTAAACCACCAACACCAGAGATATCAACAGAAACCGAACCTGACTCTTCTGTAGTTCAGAATGTTACGAACAGCACAAGAGTGTGACGATCCTTCCATTTCAAACGCTCAGGTTAGTGCAGGTGTAGCTGTCTGTCGATAAGAGACTCTTGTCTGTTAAGTGTTGTTTGCAGCTCTCTTGTGACAATCTGGCGTAGAACTGCTTGTGATGATAATGTGGTAATGTTAGAAAGCTAGCTTAATGTTTACATAAAAATGGTTAAAATCGGGCATCGGGTTTGAGCACGTTTTTTTTTTTTTTTTTTGGGGGGGGGGCTGTGCCCCACCAGTTTTTCAAGCCATGAGTCGCCAATGGCGAGTGCCCATCAACAATCTTTAATTGTCTTACAGCTGATTAACACGAACAGACTATTGCACTAAACAATAACATGTAAGCATTGTGCTAAAAATCATTTTTGACTGCATGATATACAGTAAATCCCCCCTTTCTACTTTCAACAAATTAGCTTTTGTAAATATTCACTTCAAAACAATGTGTTTATTCTGGCAGGATTCGATACCACACAAGCCACACATAGCATTTTACATTGTCCCTGCTCAAGTGTTCAATGATAAAATTGAATTCAATTTAAAAAATAAAGTCTCTATTTGTAACTTTTTAAAATGTTTTTATGCATACTGCCCCATCTGTTTTCTCTCTACACTGCCGCATTTGTTTGAAGAATAGCTTTCTGATTTTGTTTTAAATTGGAACCTTAGTTTTGTTTTTCAGAAGCATAACCTGTTTTTGGCCCATCATTAACTAATTTTATTTTATTTTGTTAGTTTTTAACAGCAGTTTTCCATTTATAGTACTTGACTGAACTCTAGCCCCTCCTCCTTCCCTGTGTGCCTTCTGAGCCAGGAAATCGAGACTCTTTTTTTTTATGGTCCGCTGTGACAGGGTACACCTCGCCCCTATGTGTATATGTATTATTTTGTATTTGTGTTGTTCTTATTATTTAATAATAAAATACGTTTATTACTCAAACAACCTTTCATTTTAAGGTGGCAGTATGACATATTATATTAATGACCAGTGCACAAAACTAACAACAGTGACAAAAAGGTACATACATACAGTGTAGTTGCTGCCCTTATAGTTTAGCTACCAAACTGGAAAAGGCAAACTAAAGTTTTAAACGTTTTTCTTTTTTTTTTTTTACGAGCATTAGGAAAACATTAGATGCAGTATGAGTGAAACAGCGGAAACTTCAGACAGTCCTGGGCCTAAACAGAAAAAAAAATGAAGAGACTGTGTAGCTATAAAGCTCAATGGGAAGAAAAATACAACTGGGTAAAACAAAAAGCTAAGGTAAAGCAAGACTTCATTAAGTTTTAAGTGCTTTTGTACATTGGTAAATGGTTTGATTTCTCTTCTGACAACATACTGATGAAGCTGAAACCCATTGCCCTCTACGAGAAGCTTTTAGTTTCTCAGATCTTGAGAATGTAACGGAAGCGAGTCAAAATGAGGGAAATCATAACGTAAACATAGATCAGCTCTATGAGGAATTCTGCACCAGTCGAGATTTGATCGAAAAACATCAAGAAATTACATTCCCAAATCTGTCAGTGAAATGCGGAAAAGAAAACCTGCAAAACTTGTTTCTATTTGTCATTTGTACTTCATATACCAGGATCAAACATGCTTGTAGTGAGGATATTTCCTTAATGGGGAATACATGGTTTGACGAACAGAACAAATGCAGAGTAGATTTAATTAAAATCAGATTTAATTAAAAGTGAACTCCAACGATTTCTTCAGCTCCATAGAACAAGATCAGGAGTTGCTGAGTTCTGCATATAAAAACAAGAAATAACCCTGGTGAATATAAGTGAGTACTGCTTATTAACAACAACAACAGCAATAATAATAATAATAATAATAATAATAATAATAATAATAATAATAATAATAATAATAATAATAACAATAATACAGTAGTCTCAGGCTAAGAGAACACCCCTGGGAAAGCCACTAGACACATAACGAATCAATATATAAATACATATTTATTAATTGTCATGAAGCACTTGGATCAACACTTTAAATTAACAGAATAATGAAGAGAAAAGCAATAGGCAAGTGTATGTTACTAAACTATAATAATAAAGTAACAGACAAACTAATGTTAATAAACTAACTGTCAAACTAAATGAATACAGCACCCCTACACACATTAACAGATCCAGCGGCAATCGTAGCGAAAGAATCATTGTGTGAAAGTCCCTGACATTGAATGAATCCATGAGTTCAAAGCCTTTAAAGATTCTGCTTTTGAAGGTGGTGGTGGTGGTGTGTTATCCTCTGCATCAGAGTCGCTTTCTTCATTACTCGCAGGATTGTTTTCCAGATGAAACCTGTTAGCTGTTTGAACCTCTCTGATGATTTCTACATCCCCCCTCTACATCCCTCGTTATTTGCAGATCAGTCGCTGTCAATCTGTTCCTTAAACTCCTCAACAGTAAGGTTTTGGGTAAAGGAATGTTATGAAGTTTGTCAAATGTGTCTGTTGAATTATCTCCTGGAACCACTAATCCTGCCTTCTTGAAACAGTTGGCGATTGTGGGTTGTTTATCTTATCTCAGGCGCTTTTTAAGAGGTGAAGGGCATCTAGCAGAGTGATTTTTTTTGTAACATCAAGAGATCTCAATGATGAGTTGGCATCTAACTCCGATATGATGCCACAATTTAGAGCTGATTTATAAAAACCTTTTAGGTTTCTGATGATGCCCATATCCATAGGTTGGGCATCTGTCGTAGTGTCTGCAGGTAGAAACACCAGTTTTATGTTCTCCAGTTGAACATCATGGGGATGTGCAGAGCAGTTGTCCAAAAGCAATGTGATTTTCCGATGTAAGAGGCGCAGCTGCTTATCCCATGATTTAAGATGCACCACAAATATGGCTGACGTCATCCATGCATTTACAGAGTTACGGTAAATTACAGGCAACCTCTTCAGGTGCTGAAGGAACAATCTGGGTTGCTTTGATTTACCGATAAGGATAAGGGGGCATTTTTCACTGCCAGACATGTTTGCGCAAACCAGGGCTGTTATTCTGTCCTTTGTTTTCTTGCCACCTTGAAGAAATTCACCTCTAAATGTACATCCTCAGTCTGGGAACTCATGGAAGTAGATCCTGGTTTCGACAGCACTGAAAATGTTGTTGGGACTGTTTATCAGTTTCATATTTCTTACACGACTAAACTCCTCCAGAAGAATGGGCACGATTGTTGTCCGCCACTGATCTGCTGCAGCAATATCTGTGTCTTACTTTTCGCAGTGCTCACGTTTAAACACAATGTTGTGACAGGCTTTAACATTAGAACGACCAAAACTGTCATTTTGACTGTTTTTTGGAATTTAAATTTAAATTGCGGTGCATGTGTTTAAGATACAGAGCTGTGCTTTCCTGACTTTTACTAAATATATGTACTAATTACAATTAAAAAGAAAGAATTGCATAGCTGCAAAAATTAGTGAGATAAAATACTGTCATACCTATTCTGACCAGGAGTGGTCAAACTGACCGACACATATAAAACATATTATGACAATTAAATGTTGCAGTATTATTTGTATTTATCAGTTAGGTCTTGCAGCAATGTATTGATTATTTGATTATATCAGTCTGCATTCCTCAAGTGAGCGGTCTGTTGACATTTATATCGTTTCAATGAGCCTCCTGATAGCCTATCAATCAGCCTTGACAGCTCACGGTGCCTGGCTGTCTGTCTGCACTGTGGTTACTATGTCACTTGTTTTTCTAAGAAATTAATTGTGTGGCAGACTAGGGGGAAAAGGAGAGAAAAATGTAGTCCAGGAGGAGCCAAAAGACTACATCCCCCAGAATGCCACAGGAGACAGCCAAGATGAGGTTCACCTGGCTCTAATTAGGAATAAATGCTACCTGTCTATATATATATATATATATATATATATATATATATATATATACACAGTATATATTGTAATGAAATCAGGGGGTGCAGTACCTTGTCTTCTCTTCAAAACACCAACCAGGAAACCAGGGTGTAATGAAAACGCCGTAGCGTGCGTTTATTAAACAAAGCAACTAAACAAACTCAAAACACAAACCCACTCTGGCATGTGCTCTCTTATCTCTCTCTTTTAACATGTTCTCCCTGTCCCTTTTAAAGGGGCTCTAATTACCCGAATTAGCCCAACTGAAAAACACTTAAACAATAAACAATCAATAAAACAATTACCAAAACAATCAAGCACTTAAGAGTCCTTCACCAAGATGGACTCCTTAGAGACAGGAACATTTACCAAGATGGAGTATATGTTCCTAACCCCAGGGTCCTAATGCCTCCAAATTATGGTCCGGGACATACACGTCATCACATATCCTCCCCCTCTGCACAAACCTGTGGGGTTGGGCATACCAATTATTTACCGATTGGGGAAACCTTGACAAAAAATCAGCATTTGTGTGTTCCTTCCCTTTTCTGTGTTTCACATCAAAAGAGTATGGTTGTAGGGCCAAGAACCATCTGGTAACCCTAGCATTTTTATCCTTATTTCTATGCATCCACTGTAATGGAGCGTGGTCTGTAACCAAAGTAAATTTACGCCCCCATAAGTAATACCTTAGGGCTTCTACAGCCCATTTCACAGACAAACACTCCTTCTCTACAGTAGCATAGTTCCGTTCTCGAGGCAGAAGCTTCCTGCTCAAGAACAGTACTGGGTGTTCCTCCCCTTTTATCACCTGAGAAAGGACCGCCCCTAAGCCCACCTCAGATGCATCTGTCTGTAATATAAATGGCTTTTCGAAATCTGGGCTTACCAACACTGGTTCAGAACACACTGCTGACTTTAAATCATTGAATGCTGTTTCAGCCTCAGCTGACCATTTTACCGTGACTGGAGCTGAAGCTCGTGTTAACTCAGTCAAGGGAGCTGCTCTTGAGGCAAAGTTTTCAACAAACCTTCTATAGTACCCGATTAACCCCAGAAAGGCTCTTACCTGCTTCTTATTCACTGGGGCCTTACAAGCCAGAATAGCTTCTATTTTATTTAGCTGGGGCTTTATCAGACCTCGTCCCAGTGAGAACCCCAGGTACTTAGTTTCTTGTAAAGCGAATGCACATTTCTTTGCATTCGCCTTTAAACCAGCCTCCCTTAACGAGCCTAACACAGCTTCCACTCTTTTTACATGGCATTCGACATCATCCAAATAAGCGGCAGCATATTGCTGATGAGGCCTAAGCAGTTTATTCATTAACCTTTGAAAGGTAGCAGGAGCCCCATGTAAACCAAATGGCAAGACAGTGAACTGGTACAACCCCTCTGGCGTTACAAATGCAGTTTTTTCCTTTGAAGCTGGCACCAAAGGAACCTGCCAATACCCCTTGGTTAAGTCAAGCATTGTAATGTAATTAGCTTTTCCCAATTTTTCCAATAATTCATCGACCCTGGGCATCGGGTAAGCGTCAAACTTGGACACCTCATTGACCCTCCTAAAGTCTATACAGAACCTAACTGTACCATCAGGTTTCGGGACCATAACAATAGGGCTAGACCAATCGCTGCTAGATTCTTCAACAACTCCGAGTTCTAACATGATTTTGACTTCCTTTGCAATCTCTTTACGTTTTGACTCTGGAATTCTATAGGGTTTCTGTTGTACTCTCACCCCCGGGGAAGTAATTATGTGATGTTCGATTAAGTCTGTCCTGCCTGGTAAATCCGAAAAGACATCGTCATATCTTTTAAGCAAGTTATGAATGACCTGTTTCTGAACGGCAGACAGATGTTCTCCAACTTTGGTATTGTCTGGGCCACCATCGTCTAAGGGCTCAGGTGTGAGTCTCTGATCTCCCTCCAGTACAGAAGCTACCAAGACCTCCCTATCCCGCCATGGCTTCAACAAATTGATATGATAAATCTGGTATGGCTTCCTCCTTCCTGGCTGAAACACTTTATAATTTACATTGGACACTTTCTCCACTATCTGGTAGGGACCTTGCCACTTAGCTAGGAACTTATGCACGTGTGAGGGAAGTAAAACCACCACTTTATCCCCTGGTGCAAACTCCCTCAATCTGGCCCCCCTATTGTAACTTTGGGCCTGTTTTTCTTGGGATTTAATTAGATTTTCCGTTACCAACAAGCTCACCTTCTCCATTCTATCTCTCATTTTTGTCACATACTCAACCATGTTCTCTCCCGAACTCGATCTTTCTTCCCATGTTTCCTTTCCTACATCGAGGATTCCCCTCGGCTGCCTCCCATAGAGCAACTCAAAGGGAGAGAAGCCTGTGGATGCCTGGGGAACCTCCCTAATAGCAAACATCAGGTAGGGGAGAAAAGTATCCCAGTCCTTTCCATCTACTTGAATGACTTTCTTAAGCATCTGCTTTAACGTTTTGTTGAACCTCTCAACAAGGCCATCTGTCTGCGGGTGATAAACTGAAGTTTTCAACTTTTTTATTTTACACAATTGACAAAGTTTCTTTAGAATCATAGAAACAAATGGGGTTCCCTGGTCTGTGATAATTTCCTTTGGAAATCCTACCCTAGAAAACACCTGCATGAGAGCTTTGGCAATATTTTTAGTACTGGTATTCCGTAGAGGAATGGCCTCTGGATATCGTGTAGCATGATCAAGAATTACTAATATATGCTGAAATCCCGATTGGGACTTGTCTAGGGGCCCAACTAAGTCCATACCAACTCTTTCAAAAGGAACTTCTATTACGGGTAGGGGAATAAAAGGGGCTTGCTTAGGCTTCCGCCCCGAAACCAACTGGCATTCTGGACAATCCAAACAGTACTTTTCCACCTCCTTGTAAATACCTGGCCAGTAAAACCGTGTCATTATTCTATCTCTTGTTTTTTGTACCCCCAGATGTCCCCCTAACAGATGAGAGTGTGCAAGCTGTAAAACCACTTCTTTAAATTTAGCAGGGACCAAAAGCTGTTCGAGCCATTCTCCCATTTCATTTCTAATCACTCTATACACCAAGTCATCTTTTCCAATGAAGTGTGGTGTTGGCATGGTATCTCTATGGTCCCAGTAACCTTCATCCGTTTGAACCACCTGTCCTAGTGCATACTGCAAATTACTGTCTTCAACCTGCTCCTTCATAAAATCTATATGAGCTACTGTTAACTTATTCTATGCTTCTTGTGGTTCTTCAGGGACCCCTGGGCCAGTATCACTGCAGACTGGGTTTGTGAAGATGAATCATCCAGCAGCAGTGACACCGAGGGTGCAGGAGACCCTGTGGAAGAAGAAGTAATCCTGTGGCAGCCCCTTCATTGCACTAGTAAGTTCACTGCGTATTTTGAAAAGCATAGGATATGTGTGATTTGTGTCAGCACTTAGACTTTGTAAACAATTGTAAATGAAACCCATTCTGTTCAAATGTTTATTTATTCATGTAATTTCAGTAATAGTATGTCAATGTATAAACACATAGCTTCAGTTGCGTATATGCACTTTGTTATGTAGACAATATAAACACATTTATTTTACATTTTTTATACTTATTAACCATTATCTGTTATACTGCACATGTCACTTGTGTTAATTATACTCTTAATTGGCCGGGATGATGGGAAACACTCGTTGGAGGAATTGAATGTGATATTATTGCTATATTGCTATAGAAATTACAGTATTTCCACATGGTAAGGTAGAGTGAGTTTAAAGCTTTATTTTGGCCTTTTTCTTTACAATCATCTAGAATCTAGTTCATGTATTTGCAGCATGTTAAAAGCTTACAAACTAGAAGGGTGTTTGCCGAACACAAATCACACCAGTGTGCACTCGCAAATGCTCATAGATCTATTGATAGCCATCAGATGGGTGTTTAGGATGTTAAAGAGAATGATTTTGTTATACTGTAAAATGTAGGACTGAGGAACTGATGATTCTTGAAATTTTGTCCATTTGGCCAGCCCCCTTTCATCAGTTGGAAAATGTATTTATTTTTTAATTGAATTTCCCAACCATTTACTCTCTTCAGTTAATCCTCTCGCAGAGCCTTGTGCTTCCTGATTGCCATGTAATTGCCTACCAGCCCAACGGCTACAGAGAAGGCAAATTTCTGCTCTGCAACACAGGCCAGGCAGACAAACCAGCCAGTTACCAATGGCAGCACAGAGAATGCTTTCAGGGAATCGAAAAAGACAATCTTGTTCTACAAAAATGGGCATCGGACGCATACAAATGGAGTTAAATGTTACATTCTTCAAGAACACATGTTAATAAAACAGTGAGCAGATAACGTTAATTACCAGACTGTGGCTCTGCTTCCATCTGGGAATGCTGAGCGAGCCTGCTGATGATAGTGAGGGCTTCATGTGCAAGAATTAATTTTGTTTTTAATTAGAGGCTGCCCCCCTCTCCCCCCTCCTTCCCCATCTTGAGCGCATTATCGTAAGTAATTTGGAATCCCTCAGTACTTGCAGGATTTTAATTTAAAATAAACGTTTCATTTTAGTTTACAGTAGGTTGTCATGTATAATTAAGATAAGGCGAATAATTCAAAATCAGCTTTTTATTTAATTCTCCAAAGATTGCTGAAACTTAGAGAAAAAAGAAGCTTGTCTTTAAACAGTATGTATGTTTTTCTGGAGTGGGCTGTGGAAGTTGAAGCAAAGTGTCTTGGGTCTCTGAAACTGAAGGTGTAAATAGGCTCATGTGAAATTTGAGCTACAGTACCTGTATGTTGGTGGGTATTGCAAACATACAGGGAATAATACACATGTTGCCACACTTCCAGGAGCATCAGCCTAATCCTGACTTTAAATAACAATTTTACCCCAACCTTTATAGTAACTAAATCATAACCTTAAAGTCACCATCTAATTGCAAAATTGCTATTAAGCAATATTATTTTTAATAGTAGTATATTATCTATTCAGTAGATACTCTTAGAAGGGTATAGTATATAGCATATACAGACAGCTGACAACATGCAAATAAAACCCAGCCACTTTATCACTCAAGATACCCTGCATTACCCCTTTGTAGGGTTAAAAGAAGAGGAGGGCACCCCCTACATGTTTGTATGCGCCTATTAGAAAGTCATGTTCCAGTTATAAATCAATTTTGTGTATCTGAAGCAGCATGTACAGTAGAGTTTCTAATCTTTTAATTTATTTTTCTAGTTGTTTTTCCATTTTTAGTTTCTTTTCTTTTCCCTGCAGCGTTCCAAATAATTCTGCCTCTCATAAAAGCCTTAAGGGAATCCCATAAAGTAATATAACTATCAACTGATTTTTCATTTATTTCCATATATTCCTTAATTTCTTTGTCAATAAATGTTTAATAATCCAAATCATTCAAAAGCATTGGATCAAACCTCCACCTAAGATTCCTATGTGTAGTTACATCTATATTTTCATTTTCATTTTCGCTGTCACTGTTGTACAATTTACTATAATCCGAATACCTGTCGCTGGTATCGCTATCAGTTTCCGTATTGGACTCCATTTCTTCATCTGCCGGGTACTAGAACTGACATCACTGAAACTTCGTGAACGTATGGAGTGTGCTCGGCACTTTCCAGAATTATTGATCAATTTCAGTCATTATTGTTCTATATTTAAAAACACAACAAAAAAAAAGTCAGTGAAAATATCATATAGAGTGCTTGCAACATGCAAAAGTGGGTATATAGAGTGCTTCTTACATTTAAAAAAAATAAATAAATAAACAGTCCAAGATAGCTGTAGCCATAATATCTCAATATAAACATAACAGATAGTAGCCTATATACTATATGGTACAATATAGTACCTCTAACCTATATGCACATCTAACTACTCTCCTGTTGCTTGAATTGAATCAATTACAATTGAATAATTAACTAATTACTATCGGTAGGGCATACATACACAAAACCCTTGTTTTAAAGCGTGGGCTGTTCAAACGTTTTGCTGTATAGATGGACTAAAGAGAACAGAAAAGACCTACAGCTTCGATAAAACTGGTCTGTGAATAGGAGCACACATAGAACTTCCTACAATATGTTCCTTCTTATCTCAGCTCTCCAGACTACTGGCAGTGTCCTGTTTTACACCCAGAAAAAAAATCGTTGGTATTTACTTGAGCAACAACTTAATAATTTGCAGGAATTACCTCTTCACAGCTGGGTGGCTGTGAACTGACTTTGTTTCACAATTTCTATAAAAAAAAAGGAATACATATTTTAAAACACTTAAAAGCGGCAGTGTTCAGTTTGTGATTCTGAACGCATTTGCTGACAACCTAATTTGCATTCTGTAATTAACTGTCTCAAAAGCATTCTTTTTTTTTAAAAAATTTTCACATTTTAACGGGTGAGCTTCTGACAAGCTCAAAGGTTGGGAATTAGTTCGGTGCCTTTATTGAGAGAGAGAGAGAGAGAGAGGAGGGATCACGATTAGGAAACAATGACAAGAAAATTGCTTGAGGATTGAAAGGGATTTTTTTCTCTCTGAGACTGAAGCTGCTCAAGATAAATGTGAACAGCAGTGCACTACACAAAAAAATGAAAAAAATATTTTATTTTTAGTATATAAAAACTTTGTGTGTGTGTCTTTAACAATAAGTAGCCAACGTTTTTTATCACACTTAAGAGGTTGGTCACTGTTTGAATAGTCAACCAACCACTGGCTGCAGTTTACAAAATATCACTGTTATCTAATTATCTTCATCTGTATATACATATATGTGTTGTTTAATATGATATAATGTGTTTTGTTATGTAAATGAAACTGTGGGCCTATAGGGAACACTTCAGACTTTATGTATATTATGGGTATGCACATCTACCTCTCTGCCTGTTTGTGTTTAGAACATAAGAACATAAGAAAGTTTACAAACGAGAGGAGGCCATTCAGCCCATCTTGCTCGTTTGGTTGTTAGCTTATTGATCCCAGAATCTCATCAAGCAGCTTCTTGAAGGATCCCAGGATGTCAGCTTCAACAACATTACTGAGGAGTTGGTTCCATACCCTCACAATTCTCTGTGTAAAAAAGTGCCTCCTATTTTCTGTTCTGAATGGCCCTTTATCTAATCTCCATTTGTGACCCCTGGTCCTTGTTTCTTTTTTCAGGTCAAAAAAGTCCCCTGGGTCGACATTGTCTATACCTTTTAGGATTTTGATTTCTTGAATCAGATCACCGCGTAGTCTTCTTTGTTCAAGACTGAATAGATTCAATTCTTTTAGCCTGTCTAGATTAAATTATTTTAGCCTTTTAGCCTGTCTGCATACGACATGCCTTTTAAACCCGGGATAATTCTGGTTGATCTTCTTTGCACTCTTTCTAGAGCAGCAATATCCTTTTTGTAACGAGGTGACCAGAACTGAACACAATATTCTAGGTCAGGTCTTACTAATGCATTGTAAAGTTTTAACATTACTTCTCTTGATTTAAATTCAACACTTCTGGTAAGTTTACCCTGTCAAGGAAGACATATTCTGTTCCTCCTTCTCTATCTAATGTATTTTTTTTTTGTTTGAATGTACTGTAATGTAATGCCATGGGCATTTTAAATGGCTGCTAGTTCTAAAGTGTTTTTCTGAATTTGTTTTAAATTAGAAGGATAATGGTCTTCCTTTTTCTAGAACTCTTGTATATTGTAATGAAATGACCACATCATAGTTTCCCTGCAAGCATTTACAGGAAATCGATTTTTTGTAATTCAGCATTGTACAAAATACTAGGAGCTGTTGTTTTAATTCCTATGTAATGCGTAACTTTGGTGCTTTAAACTCCAATTGATATTATAGTCCTCAGGGAAATAGCTTGTGAGCTCACTGGGCCCTTGGCCAGCAGGGTTTGCTGCAGCGCGATGAGGAGAAACTGTCCCTGCCGGTTTTGCCTCCATAACCCACCGGAGTACCAGAGTCAATGCAACACTCCCATCGGAGTCCCCAGCGAAGACCAGCCTAGGCTACTTCACACTGTGTGACTCACCCTGCACACCATGTGGTTGTGCTTCTGCTAGGTGATCCTATTATTATTATTATTATTATTATTATTATTATTATTATTATTATTATTATTATTATTATTATTATCAGTAGTCGTAGTATACTGCATTATATCTGCTATACACATATTCAAAACATATGCTGTACCATATAGCTGTTCCGCTTTCAGGTTCTTATGAAAACATTAAAAATTATCATTAATGTTTTTAATGATCATTAAAAAAAAAAAATAAAAAAAAATAAACTTGGGGACTAGCTAACTGAAGCCATTTGCTACACTGGCTGAGATGGCACCTGTCAGATTTGTATTGGGGGCTTGATGCACCTGGCTGTTAGTTTTGGGCTGAGCTGACCAGTACCCTAAAGAGTAACTTATATGGAACATTGTTTTGTGAAATATCTTATATCCTGAACTGCATATCATTGTACCTTTAGTTGTGTTACTTTGGTGCATCGTTGCACCCCTATATAGTAGACCAGTATTTCAGTGCTTGATTCTAGCAGCTGAAATGGACAGTGGTCCATTTCTGGCCCATTTGTTTAATGACATGCTTATTAATAATTTAGAAAACTCACATAGCGCTAAAATGTTAATTGACTCTTAATCAGTAATGCAAGAATTGCAACTGGATTAAATAGCTTAGACTTGGTCCATTGGATTAGTTTAGCAGACTTGTCATTTATTATAAATGATATGCTTATCCTGGCTATTAATTCACAGATCATCAAGGGTAATTCAACTCTATAAATAAGGGAAATTGGAAAAAATAGTTGCTTTATCCATCTGATGCTAGATAGAGCAGATATTGTATCAAGTTAAACTTTATTTTGTCTTTATTGTTATCTAACCTGTAGAACTCCTCTGTTTGTATCCTGGGACACTATCACCATTCATGTAAATGTGCTTTATTTTGCTCTTATCTGCCCCCTATTTTACTGCATTTAATCCTGTACTTCAGAATACTGTAATCTGCCAAGTGTTTAACCTGTAGTACTTTGTATTTAATCACATCCTGATGTAACTATCACTATTTAATCATATCCTGATGTAACTATCACTATTATCTGCTGTATTATTGAATTGTGGTTTGTCACACTTGTACTTTGCTTGAACAAAAGTTATTGTATTTCTTGCTCTTATTGTATTACTTGTATTGTAACACTTGAAATGTATTTGCTTACGATTGTAAGTCGCCCTGGATAAGGGTGTCTGCTAAGAAATAAATAATAATAATAATAATAATAATAATAATAATAATAATAATAAATGCTATTTATAAGGTTAGGAGGATAACAGTGGCAATCTTAACTGGCATTTGTGCTCCAAAACTGAAAGCTAACAGACTGTAGTGGTACCAAGGAAGTCCTTCTACCTTAAAACACACAACAGTTAATTGACTGCTCTAACTTCCAGCTATGCATCATGAGCTTCCCAAACCCAATAATAAGAGACACACAGCTAGTATATACAATTGCTAACTTTAAGATGTTTACTCCAATAAAAGAGGTTTAAAATCCCCCATGATTTGTATTACTCGTAATGTTATATTTAACATTGTATGGAATGTGGCTGCTTTCAGCACATCACTGCAAACAAGATTTCGCACCTCAGTGGACTGGCCTATATAAATAGTCTAGAGAAAAAAAATGTAATTTACAATGAAGGCCCTGGGAGACAATATACTCGACACAACGCAGCTTCATGTGTACTGAAGCATTGCATTGCAGTGCAAACAATGAACTAAATATACCAACAATGAATCGCCCAGCATGTTGATGCGACTCAGAGAAGTAGGAATAGATTCACTCACTTAAAATGTGAAACTTACAGGAAACTAAGTCAACTAGACAAGAGTTTTGGCTTGTGCTTTCACTGAAAGGTTACACTGATGAAGGCACCAGCCCAAAGTTTGTCTTCTTGACTAAGTTATGTACTTAAAGTATACGTTTTACATCAGTAGAAAAGATCACAACTGTTTGAATACACTTTACATTATGTATCTCAAATACACCGTAATACAAACAGCACTGTAATTGCATGTGTAGTTACATTTTAAATACACTACATATGTAGATACGGTGTAGTTATGTGTAATTACAGAGCTTTGTTACTATGGTGTAATTACAGTGTAGTTAGACATATAATGTAAATTGTTACCAAAAACAGTTTTCTCAGCAGTGTACACAAAGCTCAAAGGTGTCGGCGAAACGTTTTTTGGTCAGTACTGTTGCTCCCATGCAATATGCATACCCTGTGATGACTTCCAGAGATATGGGAACAGGAACCTCTGGTCTGGCACCAGTCAGAATTACAGGAAAGCATGTGTACATCCTCACAAGAGAAGCTAGCAGGCACTGGATGGATCCAGAACTGACTGGTTTCGTGCAAAACACAATTTACGCAAGTTATACAAAATTTTATACAAATTTTAGTTTAAACACATGCATTACATGCTGTTCAATTGCAAAGTCGACAGTTATTTGTTATTTTGCTAGATTCAAGATTACTGGGATATGAGCAAGGTGTTGAACCTGGTTTGCAGGTTTATTTGATCTCTTATAAACACTGTTGTCTGTCAACAAGGAGTCAGGAGTCTGCTAGACCAATTCCAATAAATGGTGCCTGTGATGGGCCTCCGAGATTCCAAGCACCTGCATGGTGCTGATACACTTAATTGGGATGAATTACAATCTGGTTGATTGATGAGAACTGGTACAGCAGGGGGTGGGGGTTTGTTTGACAGGGCCCTCCTTTCACAGAATCAAAGAAGAGCACTAAATTAAAGAAGTGAGTGGGCCCATGATCCTTTTCAACATAATTGCAATTGTTTTGATATTTTGATTTACATATCGTTGTTCATGAATCAGATTTGAACAGTTATTTTTGTTTGACATTGGTTACCGACTCCTCTCACAAAGTTAAGCATTTTGATTTGTTCATCTGTCCTACCTGCTTGCTCCGGCACAGATTCAGAGAGGCGGGACCAGGTTTATGAATATGCATGACAAGCCCCTTATAATCACAACATCTGTTTTACAGACCCTGCCCGGTTAGAAGGAAGATGCAAGATGTATAGAGGAATTACCTCCAATATTTATGTTTGTATATTTACAGTTTTTTCATGTTAACCTATAGGGTGCGGTTTGGGGGCCGGGAGCTAGACTCCTCCCTATCCTTTTAATCAAATTTACAGCCTATTTAAACCATTAGTCACACCATACACATTCGTCTTGTGTTTTTTCGTTATGGTTCTGAACCTAAGCGGATTGCAAGACCCCAAGCTAATTTCAGAACATTCTCTGACAGCTTCAACGCAGGGTCTGGTCAGCCCACTGTTCTCCTTAAGATCCGAACAGGTACCTCTCGAGCAGGACAGCATACCACTACCGCCATCAAAGTCAATCCCCATCATTCTAAGTGGCTCCGGCCCCAGGATACCTCTCCTATGTACTTTAAGGATTGGACTCTCAACAAGCGGATAAAGACCCTCCTTAAAAACAACAGCAAGATCCATTCTTCAGCCGCACCTGAGCAATCCACAAGGGAAGACAAATTTGGGAGAATAATCAGATATACAGGAGGAAAGCAAATCTGTAATCCAGTATATGCTCATTCAGACATTGCAAAAACATCCATATGTGCAATTTCTGCAGGGACGCTCATTCTATTGCCCAGTAGCTCCAAAGTGACTTTCTCCAACACTTAAAGTCTCCACTCCCATAACTATTTCCATTTTAAAACTAAAACTTCTGAATCATCCAGACAAGATCTTTGTCAAATACTTTATTGATGGACTAGAGAACGTTTCTTCAACCGGACTCAGTCAAATCCCTCCCTCCTACTTCCAAAGCAAAAATCTCCATTTTGCTGTAAGAACCCAAGACAGTGCAGTCTCTTATCCAATAAGAGCTTTAAAATTATTTATGGTCGGCCCTTTTTCAGATCTCCCATTTCCAATCTACAGGATTAACCCTATCGGCATTTCCACTTGGAAAATGTCAGGAAAAAAAGCATCTCATTATAGACTTGTCAGCACCACAGGGATCAAGTACCAGTAGCATCAACTTGCCCATTCCTCACAATCAATTTTCTCTACCATACATTACAATCTCAGATGCAATTCACTCAATTAAATTAGCAGGTTGTGTTTCCTGGTTAGCAAAAGCAGATATATCAGATGCATTTAAAGTACTGCCAATCCATCCTTCTCTTCATCACCTCTTCAGGATATGCTGGGAAGAAAAAAAAATTCTACACAGTTACCCTTTGGCTGTCGCAGCAGCCCAAAAATATTTGATACTCTTTCAGAAGCATTATGCTTGATTCTTCTCAGTTCATATCATGTTCCATTTTTGTTCCACCTACTTGATGATTTTCTTTTGATCTCTCCTCCCTCAGATCCGCCAGTAGACGTGATCTCCAATCTTAAAAGTTTATTTTAAGAAGTTGGCGTCCCACTTTCAGAAGAAAAAAACAATCGACCCCCTTCATTCACTGGAATTTCTAGGAATCGCACTGGACACAGAAAAGTTTGACGCCAGCCATCCTGTATGTAAACTCGACCATATTTGTTCACTTATTCAGAAATTTCAGATCAGTAAAACGATCAGGAAATGCACACTGCTCTCTTTGCTGGGTCATTTCAATTTTGCAATTCGCATTATCCCCCAGGAACTACATTTATATCTCAATTACTTGCTCTTTCATTGACAGCAAAAAACTTGGACTCCTACATCAATATTTCATCAGAAGCTAGGAAAGACATTAAAATGTGGTCTGCTCTTATACGGCATTGGAACGGCCTGTTCATGTTCTGTGGTGATTTCATTTCAGCACCTCACAACCTGGCTTTATTTATGGACACTTCATTCACGGGATTCAGAGGCCTTTTAAGCAATCAATGGTTTCCTAACAATGGAAACTATATGGCTAACTGCATTTTTGTTTTTTTTCAGATGTTCAGATTATACAGTTCCTTCTGTTGCCAGCTTTCCCATGCTGGGTATTCACTGCAGTGATCTCACGCTCATCTTAGATTCCCACTTTATCCTCAGCGCAAATGGATCAGCTTCGGCAAGGTCAATCTATTCAGCTATCAAAAATTGCCTCTCCTCTATGCCCATATGCTCCCATGCAGAAATATATCCTAACTCTGTCCCCTCTCTTTCTGTTTTTTAATGTCAGGCTTATCCAAAAGGGTAGACAGAGGTGAGAGTATATGTTAATCAAGGAGAGAGGAGGGGAGAATAAAAAAAAATCTAATTTTAAAAAGTACAGAAGAATGATCTATTTTAGGCATAATTGGTACATTTTACAATTTAATCATCTTAAGATCTGCCACCCAGCTCACCTGGTTCCCTCCCACTGATGCATTTAATCAACAGTGGTGGAGGGAGTCGGCTTGAGCTGTGGTTACACAGCCATTTGTCATTGAGGAAGCGGCTGAGAAGAGCTCTGTCTCACTAATAGCATTATTTGTTATTCCGACACCAGGCAGATGCATTCTAATGCAATCCTAAACATAATGCAATACCTAGGAGAGATATAGATAGTAATTGTGAGTTGTGTGCATCCCTTCACAATAATACCTGGCGTCCCATGGATACTCTGACCTTCCAAAACATAGCTGAGGGAGGTAGAAAGAACTGCGATTTTGCCAGTGACATTTTTCAAATATTTGTCACTTTACAGTGCTGTAACTAGCCACTTCAAAGGCCAAGAGCTAAAGTCTGAGAAGCTGTCACAAATACCTTTACATCATTATTGAGGTTCTGAATGCCAGGCAAGCAGCAAACACTGTAAAAAGAGCCTCTTTTTTCTAGCTGAATGCCCCAACTAGTAATAGAGACACAACAGACGACTTTTGAAAGCTTAAACCTTGAGGATTGAATTCAGATCTGTTGTCCTCAGTCTAATTCTACTGGTTTGATATTTACACAGGGCCCACTGAAGTGCATCAAATTGAGTTTCAATATGTACTTTATGGTACCAAAATTGGTCACAAATTAATCACATACATATAAACTGCCTGGTATTAGGAAATGTCTGCCCGAGATGCAAACTAGGTTGATCATATGGTGTGACATGTAATCTCTGCAGCACTATAACACTGTGGAAACAGCACAATTGTAGTGGGTACACAACGAGCAGGTGGCACAGAGCAAGGACTATTGGTAGTCTTCTCCGGTCACCAGAGTGTATCAGCAATGGAAAAACGAACACCAAGACAGACAGCTGTGTTAGCTAGTAATTAGTGACAGAGAAAGGGAAATGATAATTAGAAAGTGTATATTTTCTATTATTAATGATTAAATTACTTAACCTCCCGCAAGCCACTGTCCAGCACCTTGTGGTCTATGCCACATTTTGTCAAGGCTGTGATCAAAGTACAGGTCCTATAGGCAGTAATAAAGTGGCCAGGTGGAGTGCAACATAATCCACAATTTGATATACGTAGTTTTACAGAACCTTCTAGAAACATCATTATCTTTTAAGAAAAGAAAAAAAACTGGTGTTACCTTAGCAGTGTAATATATCTTTATTAATGAACAGAGTGTGTACAGTATGTGCGTGTATTATGATACTTGTCGGATGTCTATATAAGGTTAGAATAGCATTTTAGTTGATGTCAGTTAGTTGTTTTTCACAATTCTGACTGCAGTTATTACATCGGAACATGAAGAACAGCTTCGCACGCAACCCCCTCAGCACAATCATTCATTCACAAAGCCCAGGATGTGCCCTTTCATTCTCCTCGTCATTGTTAATGTCTGCACACGTTGTTTGTGTTTCTAGGTGTCATTCAGTCAGTCTCTGCTCAATTACACAATCAACCCACTTGTAGCTGCTGTCTGACAGCAATTCACTCTGTGTTCTAAATGACGTCAGCCTGCATTAAGAAAACCAGGGGAAATAAAATATATATATAACACCTACGGACTGCACTACAGAACAGACTTACTGATGACATCAATTTTAGAGAACTATTCTCATAAATCAGGTTTTACAATGCTTTCAACATTTCCAGAAGTAAATCCACACTAGGTTTAATAGTGAATGGTAAAGTCTCCCCTTCCTGATCTTTGCATTTCATATTGCCTATTGTGTAAATGCATAAATATGGTGTTTTGTGCTAGTGTTGTCGTGTTTTCTTTTTTTTTGTGCACTGTTGTAATGAATTCTGACCCCTGTTGGTAAGATGAGATTAAAAGCTCTGTAACCCCACCTGCAGACAAGCCTCCTTTGCACAGTGGTTAAGACACTCGCTTGTGCTGTGGGGTCACCGCCATATTACACTAGATTTGTGTGACCCACACTGCTTCTGGGGGAAAAAAAACATACAGGAAATGCCACTGATGAGTCAAAGAGAGCAAGACATGAAGGACCATGAAGAGCCATAAAGGACAAGCAAATATTTGGACACAATGTAGGAAAATAAGTCTGGAACATGACACAAACAAGAGAAGAAAACATGAATTAAATAGACTTACACATACTACTAATATTAATATTACATTATTGCAACTGAAGCTTACAACAGAGATGCAGCTTTCATATATGACCAAATACATTTCAGTGATTCCGTCTACATTACAAGGTAATTGTACTTGCATAACAGTGTGTGCTACATGTTGCATGTGTTTCTGTTATATCCATGCTCAGCTATATGTTTACTAGCAATCACGACTATTGCAGACTTTCACTAAAAGCTCTGCTACAAAGCATTCCCAGTTTCCACCACAAGAGGGCCCCCCTGCCATTCAGAAACACAGAACCTGCAGTGAAATAAAAACAAGTGCAGAGAATAGACAAGATCAGCCTCAGAATCTTTCAGAGCATACAGTAGATTAACTTCAGCGCTTAATCAGGGTATGCTTTGCCAAATGCAGCCAGGCTAAACTAGACCTGGAAGAATGTGGCAGGGCTGTGTGCTGTGGACGATCTGTCACATGCAGCATACAGTAAAAACCTGAGCTAAATGCCTGTTGCATGACACACAGCCTTTCATCTGTCATTAGAATCCCTGGGCACCCTTTAAACAGTCAATTATAAAACTTATGTCAAAAGTGAAGAGACAGCCAGCAGACCAATGGACTAATTGCATGTGTGGCTTCCCAAGGGTAGAAACACCAACTGTATCCTGTGCCTGGGATGCACACAACTCAGAGACATGCTATCTAACCAGCCTGGCCCACTCCTCAGCAGCATGCACCATTCATGTTTAGAGATGATTATCAAGGATGTCCCAGGAGAGGAGCATGGGTACAAGAAGAACCTTCCTCTCACTCTAGCACTCTACTGTTACAGAGGCACCCATAAGACAGGTGCAGCAACGGTTACTTAAAAAAAAAAATCTCCTAATTTGGAATGCCCAATTATTATTATTATTATTATTATTATTATTATTATTATTATTATTATTATTAATAATAATAATAATAATAATAATAATAATAATAATAATAATAATAATAAAAGTAACCAATCCTTTACCTGCAACTGCTGCGTCAGCCAATCACAGTCTGTCAGTTTGACTGGAGCTTTCAACAACAACAGAGACAGTAATATTGCTCCATTAATTTATCTGGCACTGTTCAGATAAACTATAAGCAGCTCTGACAAGTAAAAAAAAAAATTTGTTTAGTAAAGTTATATATTTTTTTTCTGTAATTATTTGTGTGATCCTTTATGAACATTTCCTAAAACTTTTTCTCAGCTGCAGAATTCGTTGAAGAATAAGAAACTGAAGATAAAAAGCAAAAATCGCTGGTCTTTAAAGTCTAATGCCAGGATGCACCACAAAGGTTCAGGACCTTGGACAGCAGCAGCCAATAGGGAGAGCTCCGTGCAGTGCGAGCTTCCAGACAAGGCTGACTTATCCAGAACCTTGAGGCGGCCATTTAGAATTACCTCTCTAGCAGATCAAAGACAGACAACATCTAGACCTGGGACACAGCACAGTGTTGTACATTTTATGTTCTTGTTATTGGTTGTGTGAAAGTATGAGGGCCAAGCTACAGCAGTAGGCACCATCAGATAAAATAACCTGCATGTTTACTGATTATTTCCCTGGGTAAAATGTCAGCTGTGAAAACAAGGCACATGAATTCAGTAATTTACAATAATAATCAATCAACCGAGAGGGTTCTATACAGTTTTAATAATCATGAACATATCTGAATTCAGTAACTGAAACAATATCCACAAGCAGTGAAAAATTGCCAAATGTAAATTTTGAGAATTGAAATGCCTTTTTACTCAAGCACTCTTGAAGGTGTTTAATAATAGCAATACAAATAATAATACAAATAATAATATTGGTCATAATTAGCTGAATCCTTAGCAGCTACACTCAATAGCAGAAACCTGGCTACTTCAGTTTGGCTTACAGGGCGACCCAACCACTCAGTCATCGCTTATACCCAGATTTCACTTTTAAAGGACTCATCACGATGCATTGGGTCTGAAAACAATGGAATGCGAGTGCTGATCAAGTCTGTCTGCCTGTGCCACAAGCCGTCTTCAAATTTTCAACAGTAAAACTGGAAGCAGTTAGGAATTGTTAAAACACAATCTGTTCTTGACAAGGAAATTGTGGTACAGCAATGCAATTCCTAGAAAAACAATGTGTTTTATATACAGAACTCTGTTGCACTGTTGGACTATTACCTTTCTTCTAATGTATTTGGTAATATCAGTTTTTTTCCAGTTCCTAATCACAATAAAACCCTGATTATTTGGCATTACCTTGGATGTTGATTGTGTCTCTCTTACCTTCCCGACATGGTGAACTACCAGACTGAAATGCCCTCTAACTGAATATTGATTGTATTGACATATTGACCAGTGCCCTGTATTGGTTCAGATAATTCATTATCCTCTTCATATTACTGAGCCTCCATTAATGGAGAAGCACTTTGTAACTGTCCCATTCTCCTGTTAGGACAAAGCTGGACCATAGGCGTGACTAGTTCACCACTCCTTGTTCACTTTTAATTCTTTCCTTAATTCATTCATTTTTCAATCCAGAAGTTGCAGTGACTGGAATGTAGACTAACAACTCCGGAGATGAGTGCTCTACTGATGTCCACAGTGTCAGCAGGACGGATAGAAGTGATTTTTAACTGGTTTACCCCGAGATTTCTAGGGGGTTGACACAACACACACAGTAATACACAGGCACGTGAGCATTACATGTCTATCACCCATGAAAGCCAATCATGAAAGCCCCCCAGAGCTCCATAATAGGTGAAGATATAATTCAGGTTAGTTTACAAAAACAAACAAACAAAACAGCTTAAATATATTTAAACACAGTGAAATTGAATTGTGTAAATACTCTAGTTCTACATAGAAGAACCGGCAAGTTCCCAAAGTGTATCTGTGCAGAAGCGCTTAGTGCAGTGTCGGGGAAAGGGGGCTGTCATTTAGCATCTGCTGTGCAGAAGTAGAATAATGCAGATAATGCAAGAGAATCAGCTTCATACATAATGCATCTGGGAACAGGAATTTTAATCAACTGTCGCTCGCGTTCTGAATACACTAGGTCAACTCCAACAGCCACACGTAGGAATCTGGTGCTTTGAAATGTTAATAGGACAGCTGCATAACCATAAACCCTGAACAGATGTCTCGCTAATAACAAGCCCAAAAACCTACCTTCAGTGGACAGAAAATGTCAACATTTATTAGGCTGAGGAGGGGTGTGGGGGAGCTAACAGTAACACATTCTGTTATTTTTATTTTCATTCCCATCTTCAATGACACTTTTGTTCTCTGCCTGAGGGTCGTTTCTCAACGTGTAGGATAACTCGGGCACCTTGTAATTCTGTAATTTTTTTACATTTAAGTGTATGTCATTGGCCTGTTTTCCTGTTTCAAAACTCTCCCATGTCTCTTACAAAAACAGTACTTAATATAATTAACATTTACTTTGGACATCTCCATTATCCCACTACTCCTATTATTCACTTTGTCAGACATGTTGCAACTCACAGAATAAAATAATATTTCCTCATAAGAACATAAGAACATTTACAAACGAGAGGAGGCCATTCGAGAGGAGACCAACTCATCAAGCAACTTCTTGAAGGATCCCAAGGTGTCAGCTTCAGCAACATTACTGGGGAGTTGGTTCCAGACCCTCACAATTCTCTGTGTAAAAAAGTGACTCCTGTTTTCTGTTCTGAATGCCCCTTTATCTAATCTCCATTTGTGACCCCTCGTCTTTTTTCAGGTCGAAAAAATCCCCTGGGTCGACAGTCAATACCTTTTAAAATTTTGAATGCTTGAATCAGATCACCTCGTAGTCTTCTTTACTCAAGACTGAACATGCCTTTTAAACCTGGGATAATTCTGGTTGCTCTTCTTTGCACTCTTTCTAGAGCAGCAATATCCTTTTTGTACAAGGTGACCAGAACTGAACACAATATTTTAGATGAGGTCTTACTAATGCATTGTAAAGTTTTAACACTACTTCCCTTGATTTAAATTCAACACTTTTCACAATATATCCAAGCATCTTGTTGGCCTTTTTTATAGCTTCACCACATTGTCTAGATGAAGACATTCCGGAGTCAACATAAACTCATAGGTCTTTTTCATAGATTCCTTCTTCAATTTCAGTATCTCCCATATGATATTTATAATGCACATTTTTATTGCCTGCGTGCAGTACCTTACACTTTTCTCTATTAAATGTCATTTGTCATGTGTCTTCCCAGTTTTGAATGCTGTCTAGATCATTTTGAATGACCTTTGCTGCTGCAACAGTGTTTGCCACTCCTCCTATTTTTGTGTCATCTGCAAATTTAACAAGTTTGCTTACTATACCAGAATCTAAATCATTAATGTAGATTAAGAATAGCAGAGGACCTAATACTGATCCCTGTGGTACACCACTGGTTACCTCGCTCCATTTTGAGGTTTCTCCTCTAATCAGTACTTTCTGTTTTCTACATGTTAACCACTCCCTAATCCATGTGCATGCATTTTCTTGAATCTGTACTGCATTCAGTTTGATTCAGTACAGATTTAAAACTTCATGCTGATTTGAACTCATCTCTCGCCAAGATAAGCACCAACTAATACGTAGCTTTACAGTAAACTAATGTGATCCATCTGTGTCTCCATCCATTTGTGTTTCCTTCCATATGATGATGTAGTTATCCTTCTGTCTGGTGTTGATGGCTGAAGTGTAATGCTGGCTCCAGGGATCATCTTATTTTGCCTCCCTAGCGCATCAGCACACACAATGGATGTGATTGAGCCAAGTAGGGTACATCTCTGGGGTCTTCAAGTGGGCATCTTCCATCTTCGGTGTTTTGTCGACGAGCCCACGACACTTCAATGGTGATTCTGGCGTCCCAGCATCACCCCCCTCTGACCCCCACTCAACTCAGCCCAGCTTACTTACCCATACATCAGCGTTTCTTTCTATTGTGCTTGAGATCCCCAACCAGAATCTTTCCATCTCAACCACAGCCAGTTGCTGCTCCTCTCTGCTGCTTCAGATAAGTTCTTCACTGAGTGACGCAACTCTTGGCCACTGAATCCGACGTCTTTGAAAAACCGGGTTGTAGAGTGTGCCACAAATCCTCGACAACCCACCTCCACTGGGTAAACCCAGACTCTCCATCTTTGCTGTTCCACTTCAGCGGCTAGTTGAGCATACCGCAGTTTCTTCCTCTCATATGCCTCATCTACAGCATCCTCCCATGGCACTGTTAACTCTACCAGGTGAACAAGGCGTGCTGATCCAGACCACAAGACAATATCTGGTCGAAGGTTAATGGTGGCAATCTCAGGTGGAAAAATAAGCCATTGACCAACATCTGCCAGCATTTTCCAGTCTCTAGCAGCATCCAGTTGTCCTGGGCAAGGCTTGGTTTTAACACCTTTTTTTGGTGGTTGCTCTCCTGGGTGGAGGAATGTTGTCTTTTGTATGTAATGTTTTGATGGAACTGGTGGCAACTTATTGGTCATGTTACGCTTGTCTTCCAATGCTAAGGCCAAACATCGCAGCACCTGGTCATGGCACCAAGTAAACCGTCCTTGGCTAAGAGCCACCTTACATCCTGTCAAAATGTGCCTTAATGTTCCAGGTGATGAACACAAAGGACATGAGGGATCCTCTCCTACCCAGAGGTTTAGGTTCTGTGGTGATGGGAGAACATCATATGTTGACCTGATGAGGAAACTGATCCTGCTCTGTTCCATTGAAATTGTCAGATAAAACTTACTTCACCCATGTTCTGACAAGGCTTTCCAGCACACACTGCTTAACTGGTACAGTAGGTGGGTTCAATTCAGACATCACAGGTAGTCACCACCACTGGGCAAGTCAGTGGGTTGTTGAGGATTCAAAAGTTCTCTGAAACAGTCTAATATGCCATAGATCAGTGGTATGGAGACCGAATACAGAACTTGTTAATTCCTGTTGAATTATTCTTATTTATTTCATGCCAGAAGCCCTTACCCAGTGCGACTTAACCCTTACAGTTGTCACAAAAAATACACATTTCAAGAATCAAAGAATGCCAGCATTGTGCTCAACTTTAATTTGGAAATGTAACTGTAGGAAATCTTACCCAGGATTTAATTTTGAACAGAACAAGATATGCTTACCTCAGTATTGCAATTTGTGTTTTGAACTATGAAAACTGCCACTGAAAAATTACTGGATTTCAAATAAGACATGTTAAATGCGGTTCTGAAATGAGTGGACTTGAAATTCTTTTTTTCACACAACACTGGAAATTTAATTTGATGTACAATCGACGGTAAGTCTGAGATTTTGTGTAAATTTATATACGTAGCTTGTGTAAGCGTGGGTATTTATTAAGGACTCAGATGCATCGCTAATCAATGAAATAGGTTTTATTTAACACAAAATAAATTCTACCGTCCCATGCAACAACAGTTCAACCTTGTTTACATTGCCATCTTGTGTGTGTGTGTCCAGTCTAGACCACAACAGCAAAGCAGGAAGTTACGTCCTGTCAAATAATGCAGTAAGTAAACAACTTTACTTTTTAGACTGTCCCCTTGAAACGGCCGAGAAAACATACCCCTCAAAATTGGGTTTAAACAAGAAACTGTCTGTCACTCTTACTATAACGGCACCACTGTTATAATACACACTTAGATGCACAATAATTTTAGAAGCAATACACCTCCCCCAGCTATCCCACAACTCTCAACAATCTATTCTGCCAGTAAGTAGGAGCTGAAAAAAATACATTTTTTGCAAACCTCGGAAGGGGTAAAGGGGTGTAAAACTAGCCACAAAATTACCACGTGCACCTTGAGAAGAAGAAGGTTTAAAGTTGTATTACCTCCAGCATGCATCAAGATGTTCAGGCAAGCCAACTCAAGCGGCATTCACACTGGGCCTGTTTCAAACATACTCAGTCTGGTTCGTTTCGTTTGAAACAATGTATAAATGTGCTTGCTGTTCACACTTATCTGCAAGCAAAGAGACTGAGTTTGTTTGGATATGAGCTGAAGTTCTTTTTTTAGTACTTTCCATCTTTTTTCAGGACAGAGTTCGTTTGTGTTCACAATGCAGTTTGCAAGTACACTCTTCGTTTCTATGGTCTGTACCGGATGTTTACAATATCTTGCACGGTATCTTAAAAGATGACAGCTATTGATACATTGCTCCGGTTTTTAATATAGCATGTCTGAGATTCTTACATGTTGAGTAGGAAGAAAGCACTGGGGAAGCACTTCACCAATTTAATTAATACATTTGTTGAATGCCTACAGTAGGAGAATAGTGCAGTATTCAGTTACATAATACTGCAATATTATTTTACTGTAGACATTAAACAAAGTCATTTGAGAAAAATGACTTTGTTTTTTTGTGAGCCTTGTCCAGTTCGGCTTGGATTTGGGTGTGTAACAAAATTTCTATTAGGGCTTCAGTTTCTCACACTGTCCATGTAGTTTAGGGTTACCAGATTTCCAGAGTGAAAAACTGCAGGGATGTTTGTTTGTTTGTTTGTTTTTTTCTTCTTCAACTCACTGATGCTGTAGCAACTCTGAAGCCATTGAAATAACAGTATATAATAACAATCATAATTTATACATGGGGTGGATGTATTGCAGATCATAACAACTCATTGTTTTCTTTCTATTGTCATCGAATCCAAACATGTTAAATCTACAAAAAGCCAGATTCTAAAAAAATAGACCAGCTATTACTGTTTCAATGTGTGATATACATTCATTTGCTGAGCACACTGATACAGTTAGGTACTTTAAAAAAAAAAAAAAAAAAAAAAAATGGAATACAATAGCAAAACTTGGACGATTTAACAATCGTACTGTTTCTGATCGGGATAAAGAATATGGCTAAAATACCAGTTTTCCTGTGATGTCCGTTAACCCTAATGTAGTTCCGAGACATTTAGTTTTTTGTTCTACTCGTTTCAGAATATGAACTAAACTTTGCGCGAAATGTTTACTTCCGAGTCAGGTTACCTTGTATAGTTTCTTTCCTATGTGCAAAAGGACAGAGTCCAGCAGTTGTTCACATTGAGCGAATCTTTTTTGGTGGACTCTGTACGATTCTTCCCCCCTTTGTTGTTCACACCAAACATACCAAATCGTACCGAGTGCGGCCCAAACCCTCTAAACGGGCCCAGTGTAAACACACCCTTGTTGTACTTTACTGGATGTATTCATGGCAGTATAAAGAAAAAACACTTTGGGGCATGTACTGTTTATATGTATGGCATATGCAGGAATGTAGTTAAGATTAGATATTAACATTTACATGTGGTTTATTTTTTAATGAAATTTAGCCAATAATATATTACCTTACAGCAATATTATTAAAATACTAAAAGGCGTTTAATCTGAAGGTCAGTGGGTGTCCTCCTATCCTATGACCCAGACAATTGCTTCTTTTACACCTAGGAGCTTGAAAGCAGATGTCGGCAAGCTACAGGCAATTTATAACCAAAGAGAAAATGGCTAGCAGTTTGTTATGTAACCAACTACAGCAGTGTACTTGTGAAACAGGTATTTATCTAGGTGAATCAACGATGTCAAGGTAACCAATAAGGTTTTACAAACTGTAAAGTCAATATCACACAATTAGCCTCAATGAATGCGGAACATCCCTGATAAATCGAAAATGTTGGAAACTCAGAGGAATGCCAAGTGATGTATCACTGGACCTTTAAATACCCAATTAAATAGAATTAATGAATTAACATGAGTAATGGTTTAACTTAGCACTCTTAGTTACAAATTTCTGCCAAACAAGCTCAGGATCACGAAGGATACAACTCCACAATAAAACATGCAACTCTGCTATATCTTTTATAAATTTTATCAAATATAGTACAAAATAAAAAAGAAGGTTAATGTCAAAATAGCATAGATCAGCACATTAATCTCAGTAAGCAATAATGGTCAGGCAATGTATCAGCTTCAGTGTAAATGTTAACTACATGTGAAAGCTAGAATACATTAATTATCTATAATTTGTCTTTTCTGTAAGAGCTAATTATATTCTTAATTCAGTAGACATAATACAAATATGCAAGCAGACTATTTGAGTAAACATGAGTCAGTAAATCAAGATAAAGTCAGTGAATTCTAATTAATAGGATATTACAAACTCATACTAAAATGTTTATTAGTCTGTTGTTCAAAATCTATATCCTTTAATTAGAAGCACAGCAAAAAAATATTTTAACATTGTGACAGGATAGAGTTGTGGGTCCAGATGTTACCAGTAGGGAAGGAGACTCAACTGCAGTTTAAGCGCTTCAGCACACTTTAATAAACAAAAGTAACACAAAATACAAAACAAAAAGGCATACAGGCCAAAATAAAGGTTTAAACAAACACAAAACTGTTCAGGCTGGGCAGAGCATTCACTGTACAGGTACAAAAATGTAAAAACAGTCCCAAAAACTCACAAAACTCCTTCTTTACACACCACCCCAAACACACTTTCCCCTAATATCCCATGTGGCTGGAGCCTAATTAATCATCAATTATTCAATAAAGGCTCCAGCCACATTCTCACATGTTTTGGCAGGGATAGGAAATTAACTCCATCCCTGCCAACCACCACCAAAACACCAAAAACACTATTTACAGGCAGGGCCTTGCCCTGCCACAAACACCCATTCATTTCTTTAAGAAAAATCCAGCACCCCTTATACAATTCATTAGCCCACTATGTTGTGCTCTGTGTAGATGATTATACAGATTAGGGCAGATTAGGGCAGCAGTGTGGGCTCTGGACTCTTGATCGGAGGGTTGTGGGTTCAATTCCTGGTGGGGGACACTGCTGCTGTACCCTTGAGCAAGGTACTTTACCTAGATTGCACCAGTAAAAAAACCCAACTGTATAAATGGGTAATTGTATGAAAAAAGAATGTGTAAAAAAAAAAAATAATAAAAATAGATAATTATATAACTGTATGTAAAAATAATGTGATATCTTGTAACAATTGTAAATCGCCCTGGATAAGGGCGTCTGCTAAGAAATAATAATAATTGTCCCAATTGTAATATATAGCAGGTTGCACTTTCCAGAAGCCTCAAATCTAACAAGAAAGCTATTGTGCCATTAGCAGATGCCTTTGTCACAGTGCAGTGCCTTAGAGTGAAACATTCTATTGATCCCAAACCAGGTGCAACTGCTCTGTAAATTTAATCCAGGCGCGTACTTGTCAATGCCACAAAACACTGCATCAGGGGCGATCGTTAACATGTTTTTTTGTCAAATTGATTTAAAAACTTTTTCTCTTTCTGGGGGCTACTCATTTGTTACATGCCAATGTCCATTCAGAAGTTTCAACTATTGTGCTTTTCTGTCAAGATAAGTGTTGATATTGCAAACATGCCTATGTTTAGACTCTTTGCGTAGATTAAGGAAGACAGACCCCCCCCCCCCCCCCCCCCATACACACACACTCCACAACATACATTCTAAAACCACTCAGATATATTTTATTTTCAGCAAAATTGTCCTAGTTTTGCCAGAAGGTATTTGATCTAGTGTGCACATTACTCATTGTCTCATTTTTCAACATACTATCCAGTATGTTTAGCTAATGTTACCTCAAGCTGTTTAATACAATATTTGCAGAGGAGGAGACTTTGTCTCATTGATTCAGTTTCCCAGTCTGCTGTCACTCTAAAGGATAAGAGTGGTTGATGAGAGGCCGGCTGCCCCTAGACTGTCTCCGACAGGCTCACTGCATTCTCGTTCAACTCTGGCGACTTGTCTGGCATTTCTGATATGTCATCTCCAGAGCAAATAACATATCAGAACACAGAGCTTTGGACTAGCTCAGTGAAGTTAAGGATAGAGTTCAGGGCCTGGATGCCTGTTGTGGAGGTCCCAGGTTTATTCGGTGCTCCTCAGTTTCCCATACAGACAGACACCACAAATTCAAAAATGGTTTTCTACACTGATTTTGTGTTTATGCACACACCTACCAGATGCCAGTGTCTACCACAGAGGACTGGCTTGTTCTTCCTGGACGTGTGCAAATGTCACTTTGAATAGCGTCTCAAAATTGTCTAGTTTTGCTTTATAACTGGTAATTCAGGAAACACAGACAGCATTATTTTCATAAGGGACATATTAAGAACTAGACTGCAATGGAGATATTGCAATGGGACGCATTTAACCCTTTGCTTACGGATGGAAAATTCTAAGCTCTATCTCTAAATGGCAGTTGCTTGGCAATATTTAACTTGCTCAGTAATGGTAGGTCCTACCCCCTAATATCATATATCTTTAAAAAGCCTACAAATTGTGCTTTCTATAATTTGTTTTGGATTTCCTATGTGCAAAAATTAAATAAATGGCTGTTAATCTCAGAAAATCAAATGAAAAACGCCATTTTGCCCCCATTTCCCAGTTACACAGAAAAAAACTTGCTACACAAACTTGGAGCCTCAGCAAACAATTTAAACAAAAAATACTTGTTTACCTATGTTATTGTTTTCCTGAAAAAAGATTTAAAAAGTGTAATGTTTAAAAAATACACGAAAACTAGGAAACCTAACAATATAATGAAATATAATGAAAACAAATATTCAAATATAAAACATGCCAATTTGTATTGTTTTTCCAGAAAAATAGATTTTAATTATATTTTTTTATTAAAAATGTTGCTTTCAATAAATAACGTGAACAACAAATATGAGCATGTAAACACACATCCAAGTTACCAACTAAAACAAAAACACAGCACTGCGCTATAAATCCTAATGCAAAAAAAAAAAAAAAAAAAAAATTGCTGTATGGGAGGGGGAAAAAATGCTGCATGTAAAAAAGTATGCATGTTAGCTGCAGGACAATCCCGCTGTAGCTTTAGTTCTTCATCAAGAAGATGTTATTCTGCTGGCTCCATACCCCCAGCATATTCAAAAAACAATCCCTCGACATCTTCATAACTTTCCATTTTCTTTCTTCGGGCAAATCGCTCCTCAGTAACAGTTCTCCGTTTCAACGCTATTGTCTCTCTCCACTCTCCACACGTATTCAAATTACATCAGCTACTTTCTGCACTTCCAGGTTACATTTCATTGGTGTATACTCACTGAAAAGCCTCCATCACAACAATCTTGTGATGTGATAGGTAGTTCTGTGGGTCATGAATAATTTAAAAAAGCTTGTCTCATTGGTTAAATAAGCTGTCAGTCATCTGTGTTTCTGTATCGATCGAAATCATAGCGTGCCGTAAGCAAAGGGTTAAAATGTGTTGGTGTCACAGATAGGCTTGGTGGTGACGTCAGACCAGGAAATAGACAGACACAGTACTTCTACAAAGTTTAAATAACAAAGCACTGATACCAAAAGCAAACGGCATGGTGGCCAAAACAAACAGACAATAAACAGAGAATAACAAACACTGAACAAATAAGTATGGTGCTGGTCCAAATCCAGCACAAGTAGCAATTGTTTATATTTCTTTTAAGTTTCTTAGATTTTTTTTATTTATGTTCCTCCTCTGAACAACCCAATCCAGACTGAGAGGTTGCTGCCTCTTTTATGCAGCTGTACCTGAGCTCAATTGCTTGTTAATCATTCAAGAGGGCTCAGGCACATTCTGCACGTGAAGTGATTTGGTAGGGAAGCACCAGTGCACAAATAAGCATTTAAATCATAATACAACAATAGACAATACAAACACAAAATACGCACTGGGGTGGGGTGTACCCATCACATTTGGTTACAATTTTTTAAAAAAGTGACTTAGTGACCTTTTTAAAAAATATTTTCAACTTATTACTTTTGTCCCATTTGAAAATCATGCTGTAAATATATTTTATGTTAAGAAAATATATCAATTTGTGAATACTGTTATGCTCATTTTGATAGAGCATACTGTTTTATGTTATATTATTAAGTTTGCCTGTTGTTGGAAATCACTTCAATTTGTAACATTTGTTCAACTTTCAGTCAGAATCTCATGGTCCTGTTTCTTTGTACAGACCCAGTCTTTTTAACAACCCCTGCAAGTGTGAATAGAATAACTAAGGTGACCAGATTTTGAAGTCCTTAAACTGGGACAATATGAAATATTGTGAATGACTTCCAACTCCCAAGCTACAGGGAAGCTCTAGGGTTTTTATTTTCACTTTGGCAATGTTTTATCTAATATCATATTGAAAGTAAATGCAGAGACTCATGGTGATATTCAGAATGAAATCTTGTAATTTCAGAACAATGATTTTGTGAATAAATTATCTTATTGTCTTTGTAATTTCATTTCTACACAACAAGTATAGTTATTACATTACACGGAAGCAATTCAGTAATTTCAAATTCCAATATTCTATTTTATTGCTGATTACTGCTGCAAATCTAGTCCCTTTTCTGTCTAAGAAACAGAATCTTCTCTCTTTGATTTCCACTTTCCATCTCGCTCTATCTCTATCTCTATGCTATTCTCCAGTGTCCAATCAGCAAACCAGACCATTCCTGTATGAAAACATTACATATCTCAACATTTATATTTATTAAATGGTTACTTCATAGAATCTATTTTTTCAAAATATTTAATTTCTTACCATTTAATATGACATTTGATATTTGTTCTGTATACTTTTTTCTATTGCACTTTTTTGCTTGGATCATTAGTGTGCTGTGATTAATAGATACTACGATTTTTTTTCAGCCACGTTCTACTATTAAACTATTGCTATTAAAGGTGATGAAATGTGTTAAATATCATATCCTTTGACTGTGTGCAATAAATGAAGCCTGTTAATCATCTTTTCTGAGTTTTGTTTAGAATCTGCCCTGATTGCAGAAACAGGAATTTCCTTCTGAAGTAGTTATTAAGTATGCTAAATAGTAATGTAGGCAAACCCTTTACTTGTCTCTGAATAATTGTATTTCCAAATTTCCCTCTTAACATCTCTGCGCTTCCACTGGTCACTCAACCTCTCTCTCTGCCCGAAAGCTGCTATAGCATCAACCTCCAGATCAGCAGTCTGCATCAATCCTCCCCGTTTCTCTAATAGAATCTTGGTCCCCAACTTCATCCATTCTTCTGCCCCACCTGAGGAATCTATAAGAGAAGACAGATTCGGGAGACAGATTCGGAAGAAGGCAAATCTGTAATAATTTTAATACCGGTATATGCTCATTCAGTCAGTGCAAAAACATCCACATGTGCAGTTTCTGTGGGGATGCTCATTCCAAAGCCATCTGCCCATTAACTCCAATGCCAATCCATCCTTCTCTTCGTCACCTGTAGCAGCCCCAGAATATTTGATACCCTCTCAGAGGCTTTACGGTGGCTCTCAAAAGTATTCACCCCCCTTAGACTTTTCCACATTTTATTGTGTTACAACATGGAAACAAAATGTATTTAATTAGGAGTTTTTGCCACTGATCAACACAAAAAAAGTCCATAATGTCAAAGTGAAAAATAAAATCTACAAATTGTTCTAAATTAATTACAAATATAAAACAGAAAATAATTGATTGCATAAGTATTCACCCCCTTTGCTATGACATACCTAAATAAGCTCTGGTGCAACCAATTGTCTTTAGAAGTCACATAGTTAGTTGAATGGAGTCCACCTGTGTGCAATTAAGGTGTTTCACATGATTTCAGGTTAAATACACCTGTCTCTGGGAGGTCCCACAGTTGGTTAGTATATTTCCTAACAAAAACTACATCATGAAGACGAAGGAACATTCAAAGCAAATCCGGAATAAGGTTCTTCAAAAGCACCAATCAGGGGTAGGATATAAGAACATTTCCAAGGCATTGAATATCACCCGGAGCACAGTAAAGTCCATTATTAAGAAATGGAGAGAATATGGCACAACTGTGAATCTGTCTAGAACAGGCCGTCCTCAAAAACTGAGTATCCGGACGAGAAGGGCACTAGTCAGGAGAGTGGCAAAAAGAAAGCCATTGTTGAAAAAATCTCACAACAAATCTCGGCTAGTTTGCCAGAAGGCATGTGGGAGACTCTGAGACCAAGTCTGATGAGACCAAAATAGAGTTTTTTGGCCTCAACGCTAAGCACAATGTCTGGCGCAAGCCTAACACCGCACATCATTCTGAGAACACCATCCCTACCATGAAGCATGGTGGTGGCAGCATCATGCTATGGGGATGCTTCTCTGCGTCAGGGCCTGGAAAGCTCGTGGAGATAGAGGGCAAAATGGATGCAGCAAAGTACAGAGAAATCCTGGAGGAAAACCTGCTGAAGTGTGCAAGAGACCTGGGACTTGGGAGAAGATTCATCTTCCAACAGGACAATGACCCCAAACATACAGCCAAAGCCACACTGGAGTGGCTTAAAAAGAAAAAGGTCAACATCCTGGAGTGGCCCCGTCAAAGCCCGGACCTCAATCCAATTGAGAATATGTGGAAAGAGTTGAAAATTGCTGTTCACCAAAGGTCCCCATCCAACTTGACGGAGCTTGAGCAATTTTGCAAAGAAGAATGGGCAAAAATTGCAGTGTCCAGATTTGCAAAGCTGGTAGAGACTTATCCAAATAGACTCATGACTGCAATTGCTGCCAAAGGTGCCTCTACCAAATATTGACTCAAGGGGGTGAATACTTATGCAATCAATTATTTTCTGTTTTGTATTTGTAATTAATTTAGAACAATTTGTAGATTTTATTTTTCACTTTGACATTATGGACTTTTTTTGTGTTGATCAGTGGCAAAAACTCCTAATTCAATCCATTTTGATTCCATGTTGTAACACAATAAAATGTGGAAAAGTCCAAGGGGGGTGAATACTTTTGAAAGCCACTGTACATCAGAGGTATCAGTCTGCAGGATAAAATGTATGAATCACGCTCAATTTACAGATGTATTTATTTCAGTTTTAGAGCCAATTTAAAAACCTGTCCTGTCTCAAATGTGCACAGTATGCCTCTTTACATTTTAGAAATTGTCCTTTTTCATTTGGGGGTTGAAATTTTAGAAAAAACGCAGGTAAAGGCAGTGGTGTAGTGGTAAATAAAAAAGTCTGCAAATGGCATGCTCCTCTTTGGTGGAGTTGAACAGATAGATTGAACAGATAAATGTGAACACATAGATTGCTACTGGCCTTCATCAACAACATGTGCACATATTTTCAGTACTAATCAATAATAATGATGAAGCACCTTTGAATTGAATTAGATAACTTCTGTGAGCACTTTATGTAGGCTTTTTTCTTTGCTGATCATAGCTGGGGATTTTTTTTTTTTTACTTGGGTCAAGGTATGCGATTATAATAAGGACGATTAAATCATAGGCGTAATTTACACGGGGGGCATGGTGGACATGTCCCACTCTCTTTTTCAATGATAGGGAAATGTCCCCCTCACATTGCAGTACTAAAACTTTTATTTCACGATAATTTATTGGTGTAATCACTAGTCAGAAGTCAATGGGAAGAAAAATTATATTGGATCTGGGATCACTGGAGCCGGACCTTGAGATGGTGTTTTACTACGAGGATGTGGATCAGGCTCCACTGATCCGTACTGTTGATCCAATTCTGGAGCTGCACACACCTTAACTAGGGAAACTGACCAATGAGAAGTGAACATACGTGGTGTGTAGTTTAAAGACCCCAGCTGACAAATTTGTATACAGCCTGAGATCACAGTAATGTTGGGGAAAAATGGCAAACGGATGGACAAAGATAGAGGAGCATGCACTATGTTGCTTTATCCAAAACACAGGAAATGGTTTAAGTTTGTAATTCACCATAGCTTGTGTTATTTACTAATGTTATCACACTGAGGTTTCTATCAACTTGTCGTTTAAATTGAAACAGTAAACTTAAAACAACACAATTACCTCTGTGCCTTGTACAAATAAATATAGACATCAATAAAAACGAAATACATTACCAAGAACTTTTTACACAATTATTATACAAAATTATTCATGATATATTACCGATTGTAAATTATTTTGCGTGTTTAAATATATCGCACAGACTCTCGTGTCCCTATTTATCAATTGTTCCAAAAACTCACTCTTGGTCACATTTTACTAAACATTTTAAAACTAATAAATAAACAGTTACCGTAATGAATGTTATCGTATTCATCACAGTAAAGCTGAGTTCTTACCTGTAAACAGGAACACGTTTAAAGTTTGAAACTCATTGTCTGGAGCTTGGTGTTATTTACATTATAATTGATACACTACGGTTTGAGGTTCAAGCTACATCTGCATATTTTAAGTGGATGGAAGCTGAAAAACTCCCTTTTCTTATACCAATACAGTACTAGCATAATTGTAATAGCAAAACTGTATTTATCTTAAGTATTTAAATTGTAGGGAATCCTCAACGTTTCTAGAAATATATTTCAAGGACAATTCTCATCCCTGTCATTATGCCACACTCACTATATATAAAACTTTTTTTTTTTTTTTTTTATATAATTCTGTATGCTGGACTTTCTGGTAAACTAACAATACAAATAGCTTTATGCTGGGCTTGTTTGTATCCAATATCTCATAGGGACCTCAAAGCAACCCACAAACACATATGAGTCTCAGTGGGGCTGACTGACCACCCTGTAGTGTATGAACTATCCTTAAGATTGCAGAAAATATAAACCGTGTTCACAGCGCTGTATTGGTGCATAACCATAGACCTTTATAAAAACAATATAGGCTATGTAATAACCGCAGACAGAGGGACACACTGATGACGTTTCTCACAGTTTTATATGGCAGCTCCACAAAGAGTGAAAGAGCAGGCTGGAAATGTTCGCTTCGCTCCAGCCAATACCCCGCTCCGCTCTCCTGCTCCATATACAATTGGCTCGCTCCCTGCTCACCACTCCGGTCACACTCTCTGTCCCCAATGCAGGGCCGGATTAATCAATATGCCAATAACACCATTCGCCATAATATGTATAGGGCCCCCAAAATATGGGTTAGCGTAGGGCCCCCACGTTCTTTAATCCAACCCTGCGTGTGCAGATTATAATCCAATTCCTCCTCTTATTTAAAAAATGCAGGCACTGCTACTTTTGCCTTGCTCTGTGTGTGATGCACTTGTTCTTTGTTTTCGGCAGCCTATGAGCTTAAAGCTTAAATAGCTCACTGTGCATCAGTAACTTGTTCCTTTGGCTGAGCTATCTGCTTTTTAAGTTCAGCATTCTCTTGTTCAGTCAATTTGTTATCAAAACCACAAGACACTGCAGTAGTTACTACTACTCTCAACAAATCTTTGTCCTGCCCTTAAACTTTTTTTTTTTCAATTCAGTCCAAACTTACATTTTTGTGCATTGCTTATGCCACCCTTTTTTTTGTTTGGAAATACCAATTGAGTGTCAGCATTTACTGCAACAGAGATTTTTTTTTATTTTTTTTTATTCTGTCTGTAAGATCTTTTGTTGTTTAAGTTAACATAAAATAAACTTTTTTTTTATCTGCACTTTGTGACTTGCCTAGGATCGTTCTCAAATGTAATTTGATACCCACAAGAACATCTTCTTTGGGTCCATGTTTCTTTGGTTATAAAATCATCAATTTTTACCAGTATAACATATATATATATATATATATATATATATATATATATATATATATATATATATATATATATATATATATATATATATGACACACACACACAGTTTGTTTTTGTTCATACAAAAATAAAATGTGAAAAAAGATCAAACTTGTGTCGATTTTGCTTTATTGAATAGGACTATCACAGGAGCCTAAAGGGTTAATAAAAATGTTATAAATGTATTGACTTTTTTCCAAATATTATTATTTTATACCAATTTCAGGGGTAAAATACCAATTGCAATAATAATTTAATAATCTGATACCTGGAGTGCACATTCATTTTTGCATCTGGAGTTGAATAAAATTATTCTACACAATACTACCCTACTAATAAGGACACCGTTATTACACTGTAATTACATGCTCTGTGTTCTAAAGTAATGAACCAAAAGTTCATCCCATCCAAAGGCCTTAGCAGCTATGAAAAGTAAAGAAAATAAACAAATTATTGGTTAAGAAAATACATTCCCTTTTCAATTTTTTTAGCCAGTTTCATATGTCTGTCTACCCTTCATAGCCACAATTCTTGAGATGTCACCGAGTTTGCTCCTGACTGATTGTAGTCATATTTGTAATGGTCTTTTGTTATACCTGTAGCTATGCTTATCATTTTACAGAAGGCAGCAAATGCACCCTGATATCAGTGAACACTTACCTCTGCACTAATGTGATAAATGTGAAGCGGGCTGCTGGAGAGGCTTCTGTTAACACCCTTGTCTCAAGTCCTTCACATTCGAAAGAGCAATAGATAACTGTCTCCATCGTAGAGAGAATTGGAAAGACTGCGAGTTCAGCAAATGAGCTGCACTTAACTAGGCTGATGGAGTTTCAGTTCAGACTGGTTTGATTTTGATCTACTGCTGATGGAAACCGACAGGCTTGATTTCAAAGCACTTTCCCAGTGGCATTAATTCAAAACAAAACATTTGCTAGAATTAGAAGAAAAAAGAAAAAAAAAGCTTTGGTTTATAACTTGACGTTTGAAATAATGAACCCCATCAACATTTTTTTTGAAGACATAAATCTACTGTACCATAACACAAATGCATGTTGATATTCTGGATTTTAGTAATGGAGATGATATGATACCATAAACCAATTTGTAAAGTGCTAAAATATATTGGCAATGCAATTCATTACAGAAGCAGTGACAGAACTCAATAAAAAAAGCCAGGCATTTCTGACAGACAATGTATCTGATGAAGCATAGGATTTCCAAACATTATTACTTTATTGAACACCTCTCGACAGTTAATATTAAATTTGTTGCATGCTAATATAAAGTGAGCATCCTTAAATTGCTTCCATGCAGGTATTTGCATGGGCTACTCTATAATTCTCAGGTTCCCTGGAGTGTAGCCTAGTATCTGCTGTATAAACCAGAATAGTCTTGTACGTGTACCACAACAACAAGAAGAGGTCAAGCTATCACTACCAGCACTTTAGCCCGACACCCAGGGACCTCTGAGAGGATGAAAAACACATTTAAAAAAATAAAATAAAAAAATGTTACACTTAGGTAACTGAAACAAAAATAGCTTGAGAGAATCCTCCACAGTCATAAATCACTGTCACTCCAGGCCCCACAAACAGATCTGCTGATGTCGGCACATTTATCATAGTTTAAGAAGTTTTGACACGCATGCTTTCACCAGAATGTAAACACGTTTCTCTACTGCCAGCTGCACTGATGAGAAAAGCAGTGAGAAGTATAGAGGGGGAGTGCAGAGGGCTGTCCCTGTACTGCCAAAGGGCTCGTTATAGGAGTAATCAAACAGGTGGACTAAACAGGTGCTTTCGATTTCATAGACAGATAATGATTTCCTGACAGACACAGATTTTTTACTGTGCTTTCAAAGGCTGAAGCCAGGCAAGCAGACAGTTATACTATACAAAAAAAAAAAAAAACCCAAAAAAACATGGGATACTGCGGCAGCAGTTTATTAGTGTTCGTCGGTAGCCTTATTTATCCTGTCAATGCTGCAGCTTGAATTTTGAAAGTGTTAAAATTGAGGGCACTAAATTAATCATAAAACAGAGAACCAGAACTTGGAATGCAGACCAGAGAGAATCCTGGAACACAGCATACAGATAACTTTACAACACAGAGAACCATAGAACACAGTACACAGAGAACCCGGAAAACAAACAACAAACGAACGCTGCTGTGGCAAAGTGGTTTGCAGTGTGCAGGTGTAGTGGTGATGCGGTGCTCAGGAAGAATAGACACAAGACAGTTCACGGTAAAACAGCTCTTTATTTGGCTGGATTGTGTGCCAGCAACACTTAAATAATAAGCACAGGCTTGTCACAAGGCTGGCTGAGTGGTGAAATCAGACCCAGGAAAGGAAACACAGACAGGACGGTGAAATGGTAAATGAATGCGCTGATGCGCTGTTTAATATCCTGCAGACAGAAAATAAACAGTTTGAACAAAACACAGGACACGGCACTTTGCGCCAAAATAAATAGACAAACAAAAACAGACTAACACTAAACAAACAGTGGATGAACAGACAAACAAGTACAGTGCTGGTGCTTCCAGCACATTGTAGTAATTATTATTTCCTTTAGTTTTAAATATTTTTTACCTCCTCTCCACACCCGTTCTCCACTCACAAACACACAACCCAGAGTGAATGAAATGTGCCTCTACATATACATGTGCTGGGATTCAATTACCAATTAATTATTCACTTGAATCCCAGCACTTGAACTAAATCTGTGCAACCCCGTGCTCACATATTATTAAATACTTTAAATGCACGTGAAGTGAAGTGCAATCCCTGTGCCTAAATACAATTATACATTTTAAACACTCATGCTCATTACCCACATTATATCCCGTGTACCAACTACAATACACCAACATTTACACACTACATACAACATTTAACACACGAATGCACACAGGGGCGGGGCACATTGCCACAGGTCTCTACACAGCAATGTGTATCGCTCCGTGCAAAACAATGGGTTCAGTCCCAAAATAATACGACATGATATATAACACACACACAAACTCAACACAGTCACAAGTCCACAGTGAGTGCTGAAATACAAGTAATGTGCACGGTAGTGATGTGAAGTCCGGGTTTGGAAACTGGCCCCTTAGCAACAGCTCCCGGATAGTTTAGCCGTCTAACAATGACGCATACAACAATTACTGACAGGACAAAACAAACAAAACACTCATGGTTAGTACACAGGTTTTTCCTCGTAGGTCTTTGCATAACCATAACACAAGGAACAGATTGCTTTGCCACATCCACTGATATACCTTCAGTCCCACTGCCTTTGGTAGCGAGTTCAATCACGTCTCCTCCAATCAGTGACTGACACATTGCTTACTGCATTAAGGTGTTGACTTCTGTTATTGTGGTTCCGCCCCCTTCTTTGGTGGCCGGCTTCTGACTGACCCTGGAATGAACTGCCAAACCATCCAGTCCGTGGCTCACCACATCAACTCCAGAGCGCCCACAGCCCAGCTAACACACCATTCAGAGGATGCAATGCAGCTGAAAATGGCAACTCCCTGAACCTACAGGTGCCCGGGAAGCCTCAGAAGTTGCTCAAGAACAGAGAACCGAGGAAACTCTGGAAGGCTTGAACCCTTCCAATCCCCACAGTGCCATTGTTGCTCCGCCCTCTGGGAATTCCCGGCTAAAGCCAGCAATGGAAAATTATTAACAATACATTTTCTTATCTGAAAAGTAAATCAGTCAATCTGCAAGACAATTAGTGGCAAAGATAGTGTTTTTAAATAGTTTTTGAATAGTTCAGTCATTATAGTGTTACAAATTTATTTCATTACCAACAAAACGATTGTATTAATGATGGAGTAATGTGTCTGTTGTTTTATACCCCTAATTGAATTCTAATGATTTATAATTATATTTGAATGACAGCTGTTTGTGGACAACCACTGGGTATGTATGTTTTAATAATTACATTAACATGAATTTTAATGCAGACTATAAACATTTAATTAATGTTTAAAATTTTGAATGTTGGCTCATACAATGGTTTGTTCTTTGCAGTCATGTAAAGAACAAACCATTTTATGGAAACATTAAAATATTTAATGCTCAATATCTCAAAAGTAGATAGAATGGAGATACAAGGGTTTTGCGCTCGACCAACGATATCAAAAAGGCAGCAACACTGGCTTGCATGAAAACAGAAGTTAAATAATTTAAGAAGTACAGATTTGAAAGCTGAAAGTTAAAACATGAAAAGTTGAAAGAAATAATCAATTCACTAATGTCAAAAACATCTCTCTGGGATAGTTAAAGTTCTCTGGGAATTTTATAGATTTGTGAATTTACAAAAAATACCAATAATAACGAACCTGAAAAATATCAGTGTTAAACCATGTCTTATTTGTAACAGGTAGTGTTGAAATACAAAACATTATTTTTAAGGCACTTACCTTAAATAACATCACGTCAAGTAATGATTTTTGCTTTATTTGAAATAAGCAGTGGCAGACCAAGGTGTTTTCCAGGACATGTAGTATATATGTTGTCCTCTAGGATGAGGTCTTTTGGAAATTCCTTCTCATTGCTGACAACCCTTCATTTCCAGGGGTGATGACTGGTATTTTTTGTGTGCTTGAATGTAGGTCACTATCTGCACAAGCCCTTCATCTTCTGGTGGATACTTACTTCCTGGGACAGTTTGTTCAGGAAAGTCAGGGTCGTCTGTTACTGGTTCTTGAAGTGCACTTTACAATGGTGAAAAAGGTGCAGCTTTACCATGTATTTGTGGACAGGATATTGAAGGTTCTGCACAAGGGCAGTGTCATGTGTTGGTACTTGAGTCGTAAACTATAGACACTCCCCAGCCGGCTGAAGTATAGGTGCTGTAGAAGTACAGTAGTCTAAATACCTTATGATTGCACTAGAATGTCCTCAAACCACTATATTAAATGCTTCATTTTGTCTGCATTGTATAGGAGGCTGTGTGGTCCAGTGGTTAAAGAAAAGGGCTTGTAACCAGGAGGTCTCCGGTTCAAATCCCACCTCAGCCACTGTCTCATTGTGTGACCCTGAGCAAGTCACTTAATCTCCTTGTGCTCCGTCTTTCGGGTGAGACGTAATTGTAAGTGACTCTGCAGCTGATACATAGTTCATACACCCTAGTCTCTGTAAGTCGCCTTGGATAACGGTGTCTGCTAAATAAACAAATAATAATTGTTCAGATTCACAACCAACCTGATGAGTTATGTCCCAAGGTTTTGTTTTTTTTATTATAGAGTGGTAGAGGTGGACCCTGAAACGATTCGGCAACTGCAAATATGCCATTTGCCAAATCGATGCACTGACTGGGGAGATTTGATATACTTGAAATGTCTTTCACATTTGTGTCTGTGTTTCCTAAGAATGTGTTGTTTTTTCAGTTTTTCCATGATCTGCAGGTCTGGCCTCAACAGGAACAGAAGTGACTTTTTGTACAGGAAAAGGTGGCAGTAAAGACAATGTTGATGAACTAGATGTGCTCTGGGTAGGGCTTGGCATTGTCACTGCTGGAACATTTGGCTGGGTCCGAGCCTCTCCCCGAACCTGCTTTTGTTGGCATGCCCGAAGGTGAATTATGAGATGACTGACTTTCTTATCAGTGTCTTTGGACAACTGATGCAATAAAAATGTCCACTTTCTATCCTGCAATTGAGGTGACACATGCATATGCCATACTCGGAAGAGAGAAATAAGAAAAAGGCATGTTGAAGACAAAGACGTTTTTACAACTATATTTTTGGACCTAATACAAATAATTGGGTTGACTGAATAATTACTAATTTCAAGGTATTTTCAAATGTATGTTATTTACTCATTCAAACATTTTGACTATAGATACTTTTTTAATCAAAACATTCATGAAAATTACACAAAAAGATACGTGTGACATTTATTCTCAAAAAGAATATTTGAAATAACTCCCTTATAATAGAAATAGATCCCTTTAGTAGAGTAAAGATACCAACTTGTCTTGTTTATTTTCCATTTAAGCAACAGGATAAATAGGATAACTGTTTGTATATTCCGGTAATATTTCAGCTTCAATGTGACATGTCAATTATAAGTAAAAGCAAGCATTCATCAATGATCTATATTTGTCTTTCTATAATAATAGCAATATTCTTAAATCATTAAGCAAATAGCATGAATATAACATGTAAATAGGATAACTGTTTGAATATATAGGAGTCAGGAACATTATCGGAATACAAACTCAGTAAATTGTAATTAGTAGGATATTACGAAATCGTAATCAACTTTTTAGCAATCTGTTGTTTAATTATATATCCCTTAATTAGAATCCACGGCACTTAAATTTAACAGCCATTATATTTGTTCTTATTCATTATATATTTATTTTAGCACCAATTAAAAAAAAATAAAAATAAACTTTACACATAAACAAACCTCCAAATTATTTTATTATCCAAGTGTTGCTGAATATTATACCGATCCTTTCTTGGTTTACATACAGACGGTTTGCAAAAAGTGCAATAGTAATGCACACAACACCGTGAGCAGTGCTTTATTTCAGGCACTCCTGCCTTCAATGCAGTTACATGTAACTGAAATAAAAAGGGGAGACAGTGAAACAGAAATAAGCTTAGGCACAATTAAAATGACATGAGTTTGTTACAATACAAACTGATTAAATAGTCCAGATACAAGAATTTTAAACTGCTGAGGTAGAAATAGTTTTAGCTGTAGACATGCATATATTAAATAGGTATTACATGTGTATTTAAGTCCAATCGTTTATAAAGTCTACACCCGACATACATATATTGAATTGCTAAAAATATTCAAAAATGTACACAAATGACTTATTTGTAAAAACATGTACAACGTTTAGTCGTCATAGCAATGACGGCTAAATATGCAGTGATTTTATTTTTCAACAAAGTAAAAATACAGTCTTGGTATAACTTAATGATTCTCCACAACACTAATTCAATCTGGTATTTTCCAGATACAAACTTCTTTAGATGTTTGTCATGTGATTGGGGTGTAACGCCACTAATGATAACGTACTTGGAAGCTGCACACTCAGGACCAGTGAGAGAAAGTGAAACTCCCACTGAAATGCCAACGAAACATGGAGATTTTTCTCTTTATCCAATGGCCAGATAAGGATACAAAATTACTTAACAAGCATCATCTCTATGCTTCTGGGTAATGTAGTTTTCAAACCAATTAATCATTTTAAATAGAAGAGTTACAGACATAAAGAAAATGTTCTCCGCCTCGGCTCACCGCACACCAGCGACCCCTGTAGGCCGGGCGCCTGCGGGCTTGCCTGTAAGCTGCCCAGAGCTGCGTTGTCCTCTGACGCTGTAGCTCTGAAGCGGCTGCACGGTGAGTCTGCAGAGTGTAAAGAAGCAGGCGGCTGACGGCACACGCTTCGGAGGACAGCGTGTGTTCATCTTCGCCCCTCCCGAGTCAGCGCAGGGGTGGTAGCGGTGAGCTGAGCCTAAAAATAATTGGGCATTTCAAATTGGGGAGAAAATAATAATAATAAAAAAAAACTAATTGGCAACGACTACATTTATTTAAAAAAACAAAAAGTATTCAGTCAAACCTTAGAGAAGGTTAAGAAACACTATTAAAAGCAGTCTAAATAAAGTTAAAGTGCAGAAGGAAGGCTAGAAGTTGAATAGAAAAGAGCAGTAATTGCAGGTTCTGCAGGTGGTTTGCGCAGAGAGCAGTGCGTGATACTGACATCTCAGACCCCAATCAGGTGCTGTGTCATCATCACAGTGGGGAGTGTGGGGGTGGGTGAAGAGCTTTGCTGGGATGATAAGTGAGTAACAATGCCCCGATTCTTCATAAACATCAGAGGAACAGAAAGAAAAGATAATCTGTGACATTAACAAAGTGACTTACGGGCCCCAGTGCGTTTCACATGGTTCTATCAGTTACAGACAGACTTGACACAAATCTGCCTCGGTGCTTTCAAGCAGCAAATGTGAAAAAAGAAGCAAAGCTGTCTTGTGTGGAGCTGGGTAGGATTTGTTTTCACATTAACGTTTGCTTTTCATGGGAAAAGCAGCAGGCTTCCAGCCTGCAGTCTAGCTCAGTGATCACTGCTGCGCTACAATGAGCTTAGAAAAAAAACTGAGATACTGTAAAGGAATGATAAAACTAATCTGCAAATGTTCCTGACACTGTGCAGCCGTGTGGATTAGTGGTTAGGGCTCTGGACTCTTGACCGAAGGGTTGTGGGTTCAATCCCCAGTGGGGGGCACTGCTGTTGTACCCTTGAGCAAGGTACTTTACCTAGATTGCTCCAGTAAAAACCCAACTATATAAATGGGTATTGTATGTAAAATAATGTGATATCTGTATAATGTAAAATAATGTGATATCTTGTAACAATTGTAAGTCGCCCTGGATAAGGGTGTCTGCTAAGAAATAAATAATAATAATTAAAAGTAAATGCATTTTACAATACCCAATCAAGAGTAACTAGCTGATATGTGTAGGTTTTAATTAATTAGCACTCTCAATTGTCAATTACTTCCAACCAAGCTCAAGATCCTGAAACAACACAACACAGTTATATATTCTATACATTTTATCAGTGAGTTAAGTAATACGGTACAAAAGTAAGAAAGATAATTAATGTAAAAATAATCTGTATATTAAGTTTATATATATAGACTCTAGCAATCTGTTTAATTATATACTCCATTTTTGTCATACAGAGTCGATGCAGGGTATGATTCAGTTGTCTGTGGTTCCACTTGTGTCAGCGGCCGACTTGCAGTAGAGTTTGTCTGTATTCCTGGTCAGACAAACCCAGTCTCGCTCAGTGTCTGGTGCGAATCTCTTGCTGTAAATTTGGCCAGTGCCAGCAGGCCAAATCAGTTCCTTAATTTATTGGTTCAACGTCCGTTGACCTTTCCTGTTTGTTCGATGGCGAGCCAGTAGGTCAAGTTCTCTTTTCGTCCTTTTCGTATTATAAAAGTTTTAACCCAAATTCTGTAGTGTTGCTGTTGAATACTCTTGGGAGCTCTCCACTCTTCTTACTCTGCTTGTTTTCTCTGACTTTGCTTGATGTTGAAAGCAGCATTGCAGTTCAATATGTTATACCTGCTCTTCCCTTTCTCTGACTGACTATACAACTCACTGGAACAAAGAACAGCTTGGTACAAAGTTTAACCATTTAAATACTCTTAGGATCCTACAGCACCTCAAAGCTGATGCCAGCTTGCTGTCTGGGAGGCTAATCCAAGTCATCACATTTAGCAAACTCGGGGACGAGAAATGTGAGCTTCAGTAAAAGAAGATGACACAGAAATTCAAACCACTGTTGAAAATAAAACTTACAGGAAGTTATATTTTCAACAGTGCTTATAAAGTCACAGTGGAATAAATTGTTTGTTTTAATACTCATGCATATATCAGTGTTCCGTTTGTGTGTGTATGTTTGTTGGTGTACATGCTGTCCCAGAATATTTCACCAATTGACAATCTGTATGTTTCACAGCATGGACACAATTTATCTTTGTTTATTGTTTGTTTTTTTCAGTCACTTATCATTCACTTCCTGCAGCAGAAAAAGTTAATGATACAATTAAAAAAGGAATTCATTGTGCCTGGACTCTTAAACTAACATAAGAAATAATCATATTCTCTGTAAATCCCACCCAGACACTTGAAAGGAGCAATATGTGTCAGAAATCCATTTGTAAGGGTCCCAAGCAGAGTCCTCTGCACACCACTACTATTCCGTATTCTGTGCACACAGCTTTCTTGCCACATTATGTGAGTTTTTTTTTTTTTTACCTAAACCAATTTAAAACAAATGTCTGCAGCACTGGGTGTCAATTTTAAATCAATCAATGTATTTGTATTCGCTAATTAGGTGTCCTACACTTCGTTAAAACAATAATTAGAACATTAGAAAGGTTAAAATGAGAGGAGGTCATTCGGCCCATCATGCTCGTTTGGTTGTCAGTAGCTTATTGAATCTCATCAAGCAGCTTCTTGAAGAATCCCAGGATGTCAGCTTCAACAACATTGCTGGGGAGTTGGTTCCAGACCCTCACAATTCTTTGTGTAAAAAAAAAAACATTTTTAAAAATTGAACAGCTAAGGTACCACCTGGACTGATGACACCTCCTGTGTTGCTAGCATGCTCGACATTAAGACTACAGTGTTCGCAGCGCTGAGGAAAAGCCCTGCATATCACAGTTTAATGAGGTGTAAGATCAGAATCAGTAGGATGGTACTGGCATGTGTGGAACATGCATTAGTTAAATTTACATTCACAGTATCACAGGTATTAAAATAAAGTGTTGTGGGGGGTCCCCAAATGGCTCACCTGGTAAAAATGCAGCTCCGTGGTATGCAGGGCGTTAATGGGGATTCCGAGGGGAGCATCACATTGGCTCTGGCTCTCCGGTGGATTAGGTAGGTAACTCCTCATTGCGCCACAACGAACCCTGCTGGCAAGGCACCCAGTGAGCACAGAGTGGACACCTGCAGGGCTAGCTTTTGTCCTCCAGAGGTCGGTAGCTCACTGAAATCTGCTCTCGACTTCCTAGGTGTAAAAGAGGAAGCTGGCTTGGTTGTGGGATCAGAGGACACCCACTGAACCTTCAGATCTCCTGAGCTGTGTAGGGAATTGCTGCGGTGAGGAGAACATAAATATTGGACATTCCAAATTGGTGAGAGAATTGGAGGTAAAATAATTGGGCACACTAATTAATAAATAAAGAGCTGTAATCTCAATCGCAAATTATGGGCGATAACAAATAGTACACAGAGGACTCAGATAATACACGTATCCGTTAGGATTATATCATTTTGGGGGAGGGGGCAAATGCAAAAAGGGACGGTCAACAAAACAACCTAATCATTTAATTTAATTTAATTAAAAAAAAATCTCAGCAATGTACCTATTCACCTTTGCTATTGAACTAAACAAATACACTGACATGGATTATGTTGATGATGATGCTGTTGTTTGTATGATATGTTGGTTTAACGTATGTGTATGAAATAAGGTCTTGAATCTCGTCCTGGTGGGAACATAGAGAAAGAAATGGATCTTGTCTGGGTTAAATGATGAGCAGTTATTTTCATTAAAATGTAGGGTAGCACTCCTGCAACAGTGCATTTACATCACAAGTGTCGCTCATATGTATCCAATATGCACATAAGAACTGCCCAATCAATTTAATTTGAACACATGCAAATAAATGACCAAGTGTTCAGTTACGAATTTTACAAACATAAAAAATCAACCACAGATTTGTCAAAATTCCAATTACTCATATTGTGTACAGATGGCATGCCATGCACAGAAAAGAATTCTAAAGATTTATAATAAGTTAATACATTGTGTGTAGGATATCTCTTATTATGACATATCATTTTGACACTGAACCGCCCAAACTGCACAAGATGACATACTAACAAAAGAAACCCTACACACAACGTATTAACTTATAAATCACTTACCGCTATGTTCTGTCAGACACCGTCTCGGGTAATAAGTCACATTTCTTGTATGTGATAGTGCTGCATTAGTAACCCTCTGATAGTAATGTCCTCCAGTGTGTGCATTATTTATGAAGTCAAGCAAAGCACTGCCATTTCTATTGCTTTTTGGAAAAGATCTCACCTTCTGACCCCCTTTAGGATATAATGGAATACTTCATGATCATTTGTGAAGGAACAGCAATGCATAGATCCATTCATCTGAAATGTCCTTTGGTATCCAATTACATGTTATGGATTAGTAGAAAATGTACCCTCAATCCTTCTTTTTTTTAGATCATTATAGTACATTTAGCAATGCAGAGGTTCAGGCAGGGAACTAACTTTTTAAGCTAGATTAAAATTGTAAACATCAAGCATATTAGGCACCCCCATTTTTAGGACATCATCAGTTAAATGGCTAGTATCTCATATATAATTTGATAAACAACATGTCCAGTGATCAGCTAGAAAGGGCTTTATATCTTACCTCAATCCATTCGTTTACCCACTGGATGTCAGAGTTTGCCTCCACCTGTTTTTTCAGCCTTGTCTGAGGGTAGCTATCCTACCCCCTGCCCATGACTTCCCTACAGTCAGCCTCTCCACTATCAGAAAACTAAATTATGGGCAGGGGTACCTTGAAGGGTGGGGCCAAAGGCCAAAGATGTAATAAAAATATGTATAACATTGTATTGTTGTCTAAGCTTTAAATATTGTTGTCTATCGCATGAGTTTTCCTGACTGAACTATGAAATGTGATAGACAGCATTGTAAAATGAAGCCCCTTGTCTGTCTGTCAGCCACACACCAGACGCGATGTGACAAGCGAAACTGTGCAATGATGAGACAAAATGAATAGAACCTATCATTTTGATAAGTATCGTTCACACCACAACAGGCAACCCAACAGGCAATGCGGGGGTGAAACCAGGGCAACGCAAAATGGATAGAATTGAATCCTATTTTTTTTTGCTATTTATCGTGCGACAACTAGGAAATTGAGCAATCAGAGAACAGCTTCAATGCAAGTGGTCCAGCAGGATGAAGCAGTATCCAAAATGATGGAGGAAAAAATAATACTTGCAGTAGAAAAATACAAAGATCATTGCAATTATAAAGATACAGATTCGAAAGACAATATATGACAGTCCATTTCGAAGGCATTGGATACACTTGGTATGTATGATTTATTGCTATATATGCTGAAATACTATCAGAGAAGGCACTCATAATTACTGGATCATGTTGACGAATGTGTACTAATCTTGATCATAGTTTTGTCAATTGCAATTTTTTTTATATAGTTTTATCGATCTGGCAGTCTTCCAATCTGTTGCATCGCTTCTGTGTCACTTCTGGTGTGTATGGTCATGTCGCTGTGAAAGTATCTTGTCGACCAATGAAAAAACGCATCACGTCTGGTGTGTGGCGGCCTTAACTGTGTATCTACAGGCAGCATTGGGGGTAACCGAATTTACCGAAGTAATGTAAAAAAAAATTTAGCAACTTTTTAGTGACACTATTGGTTCCCTTTCAGATCGGTAACAAAATGTGAATCTCCAAAACTGTTTAAATTCATTGTATACCAATATTAGTGATAGAGATGTTTTGGTATTGAAATAAGCCTACACCAATAAAAGATACAAAAAGATACAATGCAAAGTGGCGAAGCATGTTTATTTTGTCAATTGAATCTGGAACTGAACAAACTTTTTTTGGGGGGTGGAATTGAGAATTCCAGTGTTAATCAACAAATCGGTATGTAGCATATATTTGGGCATTTTTAAGCAATCATTATGCCTATTCCATTATTACTCCTTTCAGGACCAAGCTTTTTTTCACTGAGATGCTCCCCTAGGACCAGACGTTTTTTGGCTGTAGTTGACTCTCTTCCTATAAAAATTCAATAAAAATCTATTTTTACAGTAGCATCTTGCAAATGGTGTCCTTTTTTTTAGAACACTGGGGAACATTACTTCAGAAACCATATAAACTTTTCGCTTTTTTATCACAATATTTCATTTTTTGTTTGATTTTTTTGTTTGTTTTTTGTTGTTTTTAAGTTAAGTATTTTTTATTATGTATTCTGTTTAGAGATACATGTATAACATGCGTTATTCTATGACCCGAGGAACCTTACAATACTTCCTGAAAGTTTTGTTGAAAAATATTGATGTTTGGGCAGATTACAAGACATTGTTTCACCTGAGTGATTGCAATAACATAATACACATTTATTCTCAGGGTCATTATAAGCAATAACAGACACTAGTTTCGATTTATTTCCTCAGAATAAATATTTATAAATAAAATAATAGTTACTCATTTCATTATTATCAGTAATAAGGAAAAAAAAATGTACCTGATACATTTAGTTCATGAAATAGAATATGCTTATATCCACTCGTTTCTTGACATGTATATTAAAACACGAGACAGAATACATGTTCTAATATAATTCTAAGTCAAATACATCAGATTTACAGTGTTTCCCCTTTTTGTATTAGGTCTAAACAAGTTTCTGGGATCTTTTGTTTCTGCTTTTGTCTCTTCCTGGCCACTGTAAACAGTCTCCGCCCTTTAGACACTAAATGACCCTCTCAGTGATGTCACACGAAAAACAGTAAAGTTTCTTTACAAGTGTAGTGTGCATGGGGGGTAGGGGTCAGGGGTCAAAATACATAAATGACAGCTAATTAGTTGAAGTTATTATATTTCAAATGAGACGTTGACGATCACTCTGAGACAGCGGTTTTAAAACTGGGGTATGCAAGCTCTCGTCCGGGGGTACGCGAGAAAAATCGTTTAATGGCTGACAACCCATTTTTCTGACCACATTGTAGTACTTTAGGATTTAGCAACACTGTTGAATCTCCTTTTAAATAAAACCACAGCTGTACTGGTGTATGTTTCCTTTCTGTTGGACGAGGTTAAGTCTTTAAACACCCAAACAGCTGCTGACAGTGAGTGAGCATGGAGCGCACACATGGCTAATTTAACAGGAGGCTGTGTGGTCCAGTGGTTAAAGAAAAGGGCTTGTAACCAGAAGGTCCCCAGTTCAAATCCCACCTCAGCCACTGACTCATTGTGTGACCCTGAGCAAGTCATTTAACCTCCTTGTGCTCTGTCTTTCGGGTGAGACGTAGTTGTAAGTGACTCTGCAGCTGATGCATAGTTCACACACCCTAGTGTCTGTAAGTCGCCTCGGATAAAGGCATCTGCTAAATAAATAAACACATTTAAATATTTAAATAGTAGGGCGGTGGGACTGCAGTCTGTGGGCTAAAAAAAAAAAAACACTCAAAGATTGTCATGCTGCTTCTTTTAAAAATGTGTAGTATTTAGAAGGTAAGTTTACTTTTTGGAGTTTAAATGTTCAGTGTTAGTAGTTTAATCAATTCAGTGTTTTATCTACATTTATGTTTTTAAATAACAGTATTACTGAGTTGAGCAGGCAGCTAGGCCGCCCTAGTTAGTGAAATCACTCGCTTGTTCTGCGCTGGAGGTGGAGTGACACGACTGTTACTTGCAATGTTTGTATGTGGTTTTTCATTATTAATTAATTAGTTGAAGAACTCCTTTGTTGTGTGAGTGCATTACCCTATGCATCCACACCGGTAATTATTAATAAAAGCAAAAGCATTACAAAAATGGAATCGTGGGATTTCAAAAAATCAATCCCTAAATGCTGGGATTGAGAAAAGTGTTGGGAATTGGATTCCCTACAACAGACCTATTGAGTGTGTTCATATCATACAGCGAGTGCCCATCAACAAGCTTTAATTGTCTTGCAGCTGATTAACACAAACAGACTGCTGTACTAAACACTAAAAATGTTGCTAAAAGCCATTTCTGACTGCATGCTATAAATATCCTCTTTCTACTTTCAACAAATTAGCTTTTGGAAATATTCAATTCAAAACAATGTGCTTATTTTGGCTAGATTCGATACCGCACAAAACACACATCCCTGCTCAGGTGTTCAATGATAAAATTCAAGTTCAATTAAAAACATTTTAAAAAGCCTATAGTTGTAACTGTTTAAAATGTTTTTATGCAAACTGCCCAATCTGTTTTCTCTCTACACTTCTTCATTTGTCTTTTGTTGAGAATTGCTTTTTGATTTTGTTTTAAACTGGAACCTTAATTTTGTTTTTCAGAAGCATAACCTGTTTTTTGGACTCTTAATTTGACTATGAGGGAAGGGCAGCATACAATGACTCATTTAGCTTCAGATTTAGCTGATAAAATAAATATTTATTTTGTGAAAACCCAGATTTATTTTTTTCAGATTTAATTGCTGAACGATAATGTTTTTCAGATTTATCTGTTAGGTAAATGTTGAATCGCAAAGGGTTAGGGGTGGGATATAATAAGTTTGCGCACCACTGAACTAGGTAACGGTTCTAAATATAATTTTGATTTTAACTGTGAAAAGGAAATGTTACAAAGATGTTGAGTTAATTTAATTTAACTGAGCACATTACACCAACACCCATCTGTGTTCACCACCTAGAGGCCAAATTTACTGCCTAAAGTATCCAAACGTAGTGAAAGACTTAATTCTTCTACTACTCTCCTTAATCTTTAAAAACGCCTGTCAGCCTTAACATCCAGAATGAATAATATAACAGAGTTAGGAGGGCACTCACTCACCTTTCACTGACAGTCTGAGTTCTAATGACCTCTGGTTTGGTAGGTAGGCTCTGCTGTAATTAATGAGTGTAAAACTAAACAGCTTGCCAGATATCTTCAAGGAATATATTGCGGCCCAGTGATAAATGCCCGTTAAATTTTTAATGTTTGCAATAGTTTGGGCCCAGATGGTCTTTTAAACAGTTCCTTGATCCACTTAAAAATAAATTCATCATTGATCTTACTTATGGTGGATGTAAGAGGCATACAATAAGCTTGGCCAACGTGCGCTGTTTTTTTTTAATTACTCTTTTTTTTTTTCTTTACTTCTTGTAGGTAAAATTCCTTTGAGGACACTGCCTCCTGACAAAAAAGGCAACTGGCCAAAACAGCACCAAGTTCAGACAACTATATTAGGCTACCATAAAAGACACAGGTGAAGCGGCAACAATCAATCACATTCAAATATCCTACATTAAAAAAGCAGCGAGCGCTTTTATCTAGTACATGATCATTAAATACAATTGTTTTTGCCTGTTCTAATGTAGTAATTTGCATTTGTTATATGTTTGTATTGCTCACATTAATTTTCATCAGTGATTCAGCAAGGCAGTGCCAACATTGTTCCATGCATACTATGTACTGTGATTATTACTTTATACCTGCTCTTGTATGAAAAATGTTTGAAGAATCTATTCCTAATGTGTGTTGTTTTGTAAGCAATAATGGAGTTAGTAAACAAAAAATGTGGCGTCTTAGGTTTGGATTATGTTGATTTATTGAATAAACATATATAACACATTCTACACAGGTCCAATTGTTTTTGTCAAGCACTGTTTTGGCCCAGAACACAAAAAATGTATGCCATACCAAAAAGGCTGTGTGGCCCAAACTTTTCAGTGGAGGGGTTGGTAAAAGTGAATTTTTTATCACTGTAATCTGTGCCACACAAAATAACAATGATGTAATGTTCTTTCAATGATAAATAGCTTTAACTGAAGTCATATTAACAGAATGTTAAATAAAGCAAGTCACGTTGATACCTACAAGCAGCAGCTTATTTTGCTGAGAGTGTACATTAGAATGCCAATGACAAAGCATTCTGAACGTTTAAACCATAACAGGTTCTTTATAAACACATTAAATATGTTAATATCAGTTTTTTTTTTAAATTTAAATTTAATGACTTATAATATTTTTATTACAGTTCAGTGGCTACCTCTATTCAAGTTGAGAGTGTAGTTTCTTTTGCACTCTTTGTATGGCAAAGAGCACTTTGCTCACAGGCCTGATAAAGCAAAGAACACACAAGAATTACACTCTCAACTTGATAGAGGTATCCACCAAACATTTATAATCATACGTCAACAGGTCTGTCTTCTGAGGCAATCAAATTAGAGCAAAATATTTTGGGGCACTGCAAATATTTGAATACATTTGTTTAATTAAGTGTTCATTTCGAATTGCTAAAATAAAACTAAATGTAATGTTTAGACAGTTTAGACTAACCATACATGTTATTCACTTTAGATAGCCATCTTTTTAATTTTTCAGAAAATATATTTAGCAACATTATGTGAATTTGAAATTGTAAGATATTAAAAAAAAATTCAGGGCAAATCCCTCATTAAGAGCAGACAAACAGAAAGAAAAATATTTCCTGAGTGTATTCTGAGATTTACCATACCTATAATATAGATCAGGGGTTCCCAAACTTTTTTAGCTGCGCCCCCCCCTTCAGAGAATTTGTTTTTCCTGTGCCCCCCCCCCCTTCTAGTAAACAGTACAATATTTAGAAAAACTATGATTTTCCTAAAATAACATACTGTAACGTTGCATGTAAAATGAAAACAGGCTCCACACAGGCAGTAGCTTCGTGTTTGAATTCAGCAGTTTATTAGCACAGGACAAATAAACACATGCCAAATCAAAACAAAATAAATCAAACCTATTTCTCTGTGCTAAATTCCAGTACCTCTCGCTCTCACTGAGACAGCCTCTGTCACTCACTCGCACAACTGCGCTCAGACATGCACTCCTATTTATCTCTTCGCATTAAACCATGCCCTCCACCCGCCTTCACCAATCCCGGGCATGCCATTCGGACCCCAATCTCCCGCCAGCATTCTAGGGGTACAAATGCATGTCCAGGATTGGTTAACCCCCCCCCCCCCCCTCCATCTAGTGGCATGACACAGCAAAACATTATGCAGTACAGAAACATAAAAGACAAACAAACGGGACAGTCAATAAGTCCTGCAGCAACGGAAATTGCCGGGTCGTTACACTATTGTAGCGTTGAGCTTGCTGTAGGTTCTACCAAGATACAGTGCAGCAGGGACAGTGGCAAAGGTGCAACATTTAAACAAGCAACTAATCTTTAATAAAGTTATTATATATATATATATATATATATATATATATATATATATATATATATATATATATATAGATATATATATATATATATATATATATATATATATATTTTAAGATGGATTGTATTAACATCAATACAGTCACTTTTCCTCGTTCTTCATTTCACATTTAAATGAGAAAGTAAGGACATGGAGGATTTAAAAGCCCATTTAATTGTTTCACAGCAAAACCCCTTAAATGAAACTGATTGAACTATTATTACAGTATTGTTATTAAAGTATACCTTTCTGTTTAGATCAGTCTGGTTTTACTAGTAGTAGTACGAACATAAGAACATAAGAAAGTTTACAAACGAGAGGAAGCCCACTTCCCACTGAAATCCAAAAAGTAGCAAGGTCAGCTTTTGAAAACTGGAGTTTTAGGCTGCTGTCAGCTGATAGTTCCATCAGCTGTGTTTCCAAGGCTGTTGAGAGGACAACGTCTGAAGCAACAGGATTTACTGAGAATGGATCCAAAATCCAAAGACTGCCATTCCAGGGATCTTCTGAGAAATAATCTGAACATTTCTCTGACAGATGAGTTAAATGCTGACATACCAGTTTGGAGATGTCAATGTGGGGATGTTCTTCCAAAAGCTCACTCAGGAGTGGAAACATTTCAAATCGCCCTGCTTTAACTTTTTTGTTCCAAAGTGTGAGCTTCTTAAATCTCTCAGTTTTGTCAACCACCAAGAACACACAGCTGTTTCTTCTTTGAATGGACAGATTCAGTTGGTTTGCATTGTCAAATATGTCAGACAAGCAAGCAAGCTTTGCTAAAAACACAGAGTCAGTATAATGCACTGCCATACATTTTTTCTCTTCAAGAAATGTATGAACCTCCTTCTTCATTTCAAACAAGCGGTTCAGCACCTTCCCTCTGGAAAGCCACCTGACTTCACAATGAAATAGTAATTGCACGTGATCAGACTCCATGCTCTCACACAACACTGCAAAGCATCTGGAATTCAGGGTATTATTTTGTATATAGTTCACCGTTTTCACTGCAATCTTCATTACTTCATTCAGTTCTGGTGACATTTTTTTCGTTGCCAGGCTCTCTCTATGTAAAAAACAATGCATCCATTTTGCTTCTGCCACATTTTCTTTAATTTGTTTCACCACACCACAGTGTTTTCCCGTCATGGATGCAGCCCCATCAGTACATACTCCAACACAATTTTTCCAGTCCAATCCCTTTTCAACAACAAAACTGTTAATGCAACGGAAACACTCGTCCGCTGTTCTTGTAGGCAGCTCATCACAGAAAAGTATATCTTCATGCAGGTCACCAGTAATACCTCACAAAGACGAGCAGTAAATCTGTGTTGGAAACATCTGTAGATTCATCCAGCCGTATTGCAAAAAAATGGCTTTTCTTCATCCTTTCCAAAAGTTGACTTTCAATGTCATCACTAATATCCATTATTCTTCTAGCGACAGTGTCATTTGAAAGGGGAATGCTCTGAATTTTTTTTGCTGCTGCCATCTATTGATCTTCTCCACACCCACGAATCTTATTGAATCACACGTAGTTTATTGAGTCAATCATCCTGGAGGCCCACTGAGTCTGCCATTTACCGCAGAGCTTTTACAATCGCCAGGAAGAAAAGTATTTTCCAGTCAGGTATTGGCACCCCCCTAATAACCTCGTCGGGCCCCCCAGGGGGGCGCGCCCCACAGTTTGAAAACCTCTGTTATAGATGCTTTTGAAAGATAGTTCCTTTTTTCAAGCGTTAGTGCTCTCCCTTGTTCACTGAACAGAAGCGGGTAAATATTTTAAACACTTCTATTCATCTGAGCTTTCTGCAGACTCCGCTCTGAAGAGGACAGCATTTATTAGGAGGGTTATTAGGAACAGGACTCAGTTCATCAATATCTGTTAGTCACTCGGAGCGCTAACTCAAGCAGAAGAAGATCACACATTAATTGCATACATACTTTTCTTTGGACTTGCAGCTGTATGCACATGAAGGAAGCTTAGATAAGAGATAAATTAGTTAGTTAAAATACAATTCTCCGGTACATGGTAATGAATTGTAACACCCGCTGTGTTGCCTTAGATAATGACCTTCATAAATCAATATTGTTGCAGTCTATTCATATTTCTGAGTGGGTTCCAGGAGAGAGCTGGAACACTGTGCAAATCAAACTGGGTTTGTTTGCACATAAGCATATGTGTCTGCATGCTTTATTTTCATACCATTGCTATTAGCAGAATAGGAATGGGTTCTTGTTTTAGTATCCCTAAACATTTAGTTTAAATGGTTTATAAGGTTGCTCGTACAAATACAGATTCCTGTGGCAAGCAGTCTTCTACAAACTGAAATAGAGGCAAAGCTACACTGAAAACTATACATTATCCATACAGTAACATAAGGACCTACCTCACTAATACAGTGTTCAGACTGTAACAGACTACACTTTTTCTGCGCTTTTTCCTTCCTAGTTGTTGGGAGGGGGATGTGTCTGCAAAAATGCCTTTCCCTTCATAAATTGTAAAGAACTGCATGTACTCAGTAGAACTCTCCCAGAGTTTGTACAATTTGATGCCATACCAGGTGCGCTTCAGGGGAAAGGGTTTCATCCATGCCGCTGTATCACTTCCATCATTTATTATTTACAGGTGTTTGCCTTGAGGCTCTGGACATTGTTAATTACGCAATAAACACCCTTGCACCTGGAAACCATTGTCTGTCTGTTTTGTATCCACTCTGCACTGCACTCACCTGTATTCACTCACCACTTTGCCACACAGAGCAATAGTTGATAACTGTTCCTACTCATCACTGCAGGAAAGAGGGGAGTTGCGTACACTGGGTGAGTGGACCAGTATGAACTAATGGTTGTTTTTTTTACTCTACCCATTGTCAGAGTAAGACCCCAGAATTTTTAATTTCACACAGATCAGTGGGGGCCCAGGATCGTGCCCTTGCACGAGCTGGCAAGTTATTGGCATGTTGTGTTAAAAACTGATCGGCATAAATATTTGTCTGAGTGACCATGTGCTCAAATAAACTGTCACTGATAAACAACTGGAAAAGAAAATAATGTTGAAGCCGCTTGTATTTACCTGGGGTCCTGGGTTTGCAGTAACAGGGGGAATGATGGGTGTGTACTGCTTTTGACTGGACCAGTGGTAAAATGGTACATGTCAGGCAGCTGCAAACTGAATCCAGACTCAGACCCACCACTTTCACTGCTGCTGGTCTCATCTGGAATATCAGAGGGCTGAAACTCAGAGATTCAGAGAAGTCCCATGCAGAAATCTCAGGCTCTGAATCCCCACTGTCCTCTGCCCTGTAACTCCCTGACATTTTTTTTAACTGCAGTACAAAATACACTACTTTACTGTAGAACAACAGACAAATATAAATTACAAAGGTATTGAAGGTGTATATATTTTGCCTGTTAACAATTTATTTTTCTGTAACTTCAAAAATAGCTTCCTAAAATTATTTCTCAAAAATAGCTAGGCTATACGTATTATTTGAATCTCGATGTGTTCAACCAAATGTGAGATGCAATAAAACTTGGTTATCGAAAGTAAAATATATAAGCAAAAACGAGAAAAAGAAAAAACACTGGCAAAATACTAAAACACAATCGAGAGGAGGCCATTCGGCCCATCTTGCTTGTTTCGTTGTTAGTAGCTTATTGATCCCAGAATCTCATCAAGCAGCTTCTTGAAGGATCCCAAGGTGTCAGCCTCAATAATATTACTGGGGAGTTGGTTTCAGACCCTCACAATTCTCTGTGTAAAACAGTGCCTCCTATTTTCTGTTCTGAATGCCCCTTTATCTAATCTCCATTTGTGACCCCTGGTCCTTGTTTCTTTTTTCAGATCGAAAAAGTCCCCTGGATCGACATTGTCAATACCTTTTAGAATTTTGAATGCTTGAATCAGATCATAGCGAGGTCTTCTTTGTTCAAGACTGAATATATTAAATTATTTTAGCCTGTCTGCATACGACATGCCTTTTAAACCCGGGATAATTCTGGTCGCTCTTCTTTGCACTCTTTCTAGAGCAGCAATATCCTTTTTGTGGTGAGGTGACCAGAACTGAACACAATATTCTAGATGAGGTCTTACTAATGCATTGTAAAGTTTTAACTTTACTTCCCTTGATTTAAATTCAAAACTTCTCACAATATATCCAAGCATCTTTTTGGCTTTTTTTATAGCTTCCCCACATTGTCTAGATGAAGACATTTCTGAGTCAACATAAACTCCTAGGTCTTTTTCATAGATCCCTTCTTCAATTTCAGTGTCTCCCATATGATATTTATAATGCACACTTTTATTGCCTGCATGCAATACTTTACACTTTTCTCTATTAAATGTCATTTGCCATGTGTCTGCCCAATTCTGAATGCTGTCAAGATCATTTTGAATGACCTGGTTAAGACTGCTGTTAGTTGCTTAACTTTTAAAAAAGTCTTCTATATATTATATACGTTATATCAATACGTTATATCATTTTTTTTTTTATTGGTCTGTAGTTACGTGTTATCTTTGCATTGGACGTACCTGATTTCTCAAAAACGCTTGCTCAGTGCTGCCTAACATAACAGGTATGTCCTAATTTAATTTATATATATATATATATATATATATATATATATATATATATATATATATAAATTAATGCTGGATTGCTGTTATTATGCATTTCCAGCATTTTCTTAGCAGCCGTAATGCCAGCCAGCCAAATCCGACAGATCAAGTGATGAATCACCATTCAACAAAAGGACTAAAGGGAAACATGGAATGATTTTCCAGAGTATAGTGGATAAAGTCGAACAGACCAGATCCCTGAATACAGCCACGTCCAGACATTCCCAAATCATGTGAAAAAGGGTGTTCATGGCTCCCTGGGGACAAAGCGGACACAACGGGGTATCCGTGAGGGTGGGTGGTCTTTTAAGGGTGGAGGGAGATGGCTGTCGAATGGCTGGTGTTTTGAAAAGACAAGGGGGGGGGGGAAGTGTAACACAGCAGGGAGGGGGTTAATCCTCCCTGCATGAAAAACATGTGCAAATGCACATTGGTTTGATTTAATTGTTTTGTTTTATTGTTTTGTGAATTAGTAATGATCCCCTGCACCTGGCTATCATTGTAAATTAGAGCCAGGTGCAGGGTATTTAAAGAAAGCAGCCAGTCTGTTTGAGGCTGCTGTGAGAAGAGCCCACTTGCGAGGGTGTGCAGGCGTACAAAGTAAGTTTGGAAAACCTGTGTGTTTTTGTTTGGTTAATGTGTTTGACAGGTAAACGGTCTAGCCATCCTGCGATTGAGTCAAGGACCTGCCTGTCTAGTTAGTGCTCTAAAAAGGAGCTAGGTGTTTATTTTGTGTTTTATTTTGTTTTGTGTTTATTAAAAATAGCGCGTCGGCACAGTGCAAAAATCAATTTCTGTGCCTGTGCCAGTATTTTAAAGGGGCAACGAACCGTGGAGAGGTGCAATTATATTACTATATATATATATATATCTTACATTCAGAATGTGCTCACAAGATACCAAACGCTATCTGCATGCTGCATTAAGCACTATTGGGATTATTTTGAGATATGCGCATGCGTCAGCGGTTCATTGCATTTATTCCATGTGATATACTTGCACTATTATTAATGTATTTTTAAAATGTGAACTTTCGGTATTATAAATGAGATGTACTTTTAAAACATCAAAACAGATCTAAAAAAAATGCAATATTTAGCATGACACCGTATTTAATACTTTTAGATGTGTTGTGAGCCAGCATTTATATGCAGAGAAGATTAAATTACTGGCTAGTCTGTGCACAGAAATATTTCGTGTTTGAGGTGGCTGATGATGGCATGGAAGGAATAATAAAACAATACAAGAAGACCTTGTTTTTCTCCATGGACATTGTGAAGCAAAGCACCACTAAGTTAAAGTAAGTTACTGCTTTTCTTAAGTAACTATATTTATATATGTTTGATATTGCAATTGTGTTACTATATTCTGTGTTTTGGAATACTTCGATTATAATCAATATCGAAATACGTGCATGATATCAATATACAATTTTCATATCATTGTCCACCCCTAATATATATATATATATGGCTCTATATGATTGTTTGGTTGATTTTATACAGTTAAAGTGAATGTCCCAATAATTTATCTGATTTAAAGATTATGGGTTTGGAAACTTAACTTTTCTGTGGAAATTGCTTGTTGGCTCTTCAGGGTGAAACATGAATGTGATTAATTGAAGCATTCACTCTGTGATGAGCTTACAGCCTGAATTCAATTAATGAATTTGACATTTACATTGCTTTAAAATGAAGTATCCAGACTTTGTAATTAATCTCCTCATGAACTGCTCAATTGCCAGCTAAGAGCCTGTCTGTCGCTGGGCACTGACTGGGTATTTAACCCTACATTTACAACATGAGTTCAAGTTCTGTAAATAAGAACATTTATTATGTAAACCCAACTCATTGGCAACTCAGATTGACAATATAATTGACTGTGTGTCATTAATTGACAGCTCGAGTTGTCAACACATTTTCGATGTTGACAATTGTTCTACATTCTTCTGTGTGCTCAGCCAATGATATTGCATTTTCTTATCACCTGATTTCACTCAGTTTTGCTAAATAGGAAGTAAGGTTACAGACAAGTGGAAGCATGAGGAAAATTTGCAATTGATCATTTATTTTCATAATAGAAAATGTTAATGGGATGTTGTGGCGGAGTGTCCCGCCCCTATTTATTATTATTTGTATTTTTGTTTGCGGCGCGGGTAAAAGCGCCGCGTCTTTTGTTATTATATTTAAAAACCCCGTGAGGATGCATGGCTGATCAGCTACTGATTATTTAACTAGCTGACAGTCATGCATCCTTACCAAACGCGTGCAGACTCTGGCCGGGGGATAATAAGATAATTACCAACTAGTTAAATCCCTCGGCCAGAGTATATAAACCTGCAGCTCTCTGCACTTGATGTTGGGGGTGTTGGAGTAGAGAGTACGGGGAGCGGAGAGAAGGAATAACATTTAAAAAACAATTGCTAATACGTGCTGGATTATCCAGCACGGCACTTACTTGTTTGTTTATTTATTCGTTTGGCCCTCGTGCCCTTTTGTTTGTATTTTGTTTAAATATTTTGTTTGTTTATTATTAAATACGCTGAGTGCTTTTGCACTCGGTTTCACCCGCCCATCCACTGTTTTGGAGTCAGTTACTTCCTGGTCCGTGACGTCATCCACCACACCACTGCGAGCCAGACTGCCACATATGGTGTCAGAAGTGGGATAAACAACGCCTCCAACAGCCGGACCAGGATTGAAAAGTGCGTTTTTTTTTTGTTTGTTCGTTTTTTTTTTTCAAATTAAAAATGGGGAAAAGTAGCCGGAGGAGAAAGCAGCAGCAGCAGCAACAACAGCAGCAGGAGGCGCAGCAACATCAGCCTTACCTTGCCACACTGGATGTCTGCCTCACCTGCCTGAAGGGTGAGGAGTGGTGCTTCGCGGTTGGTGAGGTTGGGCACGTGGCACCAGACCAACCCCCTCCATGGCAGGAGAAAGAGGAGCCAGAGCGTCCAGTGAGGGAGGACCTGCATCCTCCAAAGAGGACGAATGCACTCTCCTCTGAGGGAGTCTGGGACTGGCTGGTGGAGCCGGGGAGGGATTATGAGGAAGCCCTCCCTGCAGTGATCAACCTCCTGTGGGCAAGAGATGGGGAGCGCTGGGAGGCCTGGGAACAGCAACACCACCCAGCATCCCTCCCAGACATCGCAGCCATGGTGCTCAACTACCTGGCTGCAGATATGGGAGGGGCCCCGCTGCTGTTTCCAGCGCCAGAGGGAGAGGAGCCATCGCTGCCGTCTCCAGCGCCAGAGGGAGAGGAGCCATCGCTGCCGTCTCCAGCGCCAGAGGGAGAGGAGCCATCGCTGCCGTCTCCAGCGCCAGAGGGAGAGGAGCCATCGCTGCCGTCTCCAGCGCCAGAGGGAGAGGAGCCATCGCTGCCTTCTCCAGCGCCAGAGGGAGAGGAGCCATTGCTGCCGTCTCCAGCATTAGAGGGTGAGGAGCCCTCGCCGCTGTCTCCACCACCAGGTGCAGAGCAGCAGGAGCTGCCTCTGTCTCCACCACCGTCAGGAGCAGAGCAGCAGGAGCTGCCTCTGTCTCCACCACCACCAGGAGCAGAGCAGCAGGAGCTGCCTCTGTCTCCACCAGGAGCAGTGCAGCAAGAGCTGCCTCTGCCTCCGCCACCTCCACCAGCAGAGGGTGAATGCCTGCTGGTTCCGCCTCTACCGCCGTGGGAGGACTGCTTGCCCCTCCCACCTCCACCAGCAGAGGGTGAATGCCTGCTGGTTATGCCTCAACCGCCGTGGGAGGACTGCTTGCCCCTCCCACCTCCACCAGCAGAGGGTGAATGCCTGCTGGTTCTGCCTCAACTGCCGTGGGAGGACTGCTTGCCCCTCCCACCTCCACCAGCAGAGGGTGAATGCCTGCTGGTTCCGCCTCAGCCGCCGTGGGAGGACTGCTTGCCACTCCCAGCTCCACCAGCAGAGGGTGAATACCTGCTGGTTCCCCCTCAGCCGCCGTGGGAGGACTGCTTTCCCCTCCCACCTCCACCAGCAGAGGGTGAATACCTGCTGGTTCCACATCCACCGTCATGGGAAGGACTGCTCCTGCCCTGCCTCGCACCACCCAGGGATGCCTGCCTCGCATCGCCTGGGGCTGCCTGTTCCACATCGCCTGGAGAGCCACCAGCTACAGGGAACGAGGGAGAAGTGGAGCTCCCGCTGCCGCCTCCATGGCCAGGGGCTCCCCTCCCGAGTTCGCCTCCCGAGGGTCCGCTGCCGCTGCCGTCGCCTCCCGAGGGTCTGCTGCCGCTGCCGTCGCCTCCCGAGGGTCCGCTGCCGTCGCCTGGGGTCGCCAGGGATCCTGCTTCGCCTGGGGTCGCCAGGGATCCTGCTTCGCCTGGGGTCGCCAGGGATCCTGCTTCGCCTGGGGTCGCCAGGGATCCTGCTTCGCCTGGGGTCGCCAGGGATCCTGCTTCGCCTGGGGTCGCCAGGGATCCTGCTTCGCCTGGGGTCGCCAGGGATCCTGCTTTGCCTGGGGTCGCCAGGGATCCTGCTTCGCCTGGGGTCACTACACTATGGTCGGAGCCCCACGGAGGGGAGCTGCCGGCCATGAAGAAAGGGGGGGAGGTCAGGAGACCAGCTCCCCCAGCCGCACTTTCGCGGCCGGAGATCATGTGGTCAGAGCCCCACGAAGGGGAGCTGCCAGCCATGGAAAAGGGGGGGGAGGTCAGGAGACCAGCTCCCCCAGCCGCACTTTCGCGGCAGGAAATACTGTGGCTGGAGCCCCGTGAAGGGCAGCTGTCAGCCATGAAGAAGGGGGGGGAGGTCAGGAGACCAGCTTCCCCCGCAGCAATTTCGCTGCAGGAGAAAGGGTGGCCAGAGCCCCACGGAGGGGAGCTGTCGGCCATGAAGAAGGGGGGGCAGGTCTGGAGACCACCCCCAAAAATTTTTTGGCCAGAGGAGCTGGCCGGTGCGCGGGCCATTGGAACACTACGGCTGTTTGGGTGGGAGGAGGACATCCCACCGTGGCCGCCACCTTTGGCCCGTTGCTGCCCCTGTTCCTGCGCTGGGACTGCTGACCGGGACTTTGGGGACTAAGGGGGGAGGTGGCCGAAAAGGCCATGTGTGCTGCGCACAAGGGGGGGCATGTGTGGCGGAGTGTCCCGCCCCTATTTATTATTATTTGTATTTTTGTTTGCGGCGCGGGTAAAAGCGCCGCGTCTTTTGTTATTATATTTAAAAACCCCGTGAGGATGCATGGCTGATCAGCTACTGATTATTTAACTAGCTGACAGTCATGCATCCTTACCAAACGCGTGCAGACTCTGGCCGGGGGATAATAAGATAATTACCAACTAGTTAAATCCCTCGGCCAGAGTATATAAACCTGCAGCTCTCTGCACTTGATGTTGGGGGTGTTGGAGTAGAGAGTACGGGGAGCGGAGAGAAGGAATAACATTTAAAAAACAATTGCTAATACGTGCTGGATTATCCAGCACGGCACTTACTTGTTTGTTTATTTATTCGTTTGGCCCTCGTGCCCTTTTGTTTGTATTTTGTTTAAATATTTTGTTTGTTTATTATTAAATACGCTGAGTGCTTTTGCACTCGGTTTCACCCGCCCATCCACTGTTTTGGAGTCAGTTACTTCCTGGTCCGTGACGTCATCCACCACACCACTGCGAGCCAGACTGCCACAGATGTTAAGTGCAAAATATAAAGACCACAATTACCAGTGGAGGTAAAAGATGAACTGAAGAACCTTGGAACTCAGTATTTTACCAGGAGAAGGAACATATCTGTAAGAAATTGGGGAGTGCAACAGATGATTTTCCAATACCACAATGGAAGTATTTTGAAGTACTGAAGTATGCCAGACCCTCAACAGCAGAAATCGACTCTCTCATATTTGTATTTTGTCTTGCAATGATTGGACTCACTCAAGTCAACAAATCTTCAAATGTCAACAGGGACATGAGTAAAAAAAAATGGAATCCTGCAGGCTCCTGCAAACGCAGTTCCTGAATTAAAGGATGATATGCTCCACAGGTTTACAAAAAAATCTTAACCCTTAGTGGTCCATTTATTCAGCGGGTCTCAGGCGCGTCAGGTCCAATTTATTTTCACACGTGCAGTTTATTTTAGACGCGCTGTTTAAAAGTATTTTTTTCACAGTAAAACAGGTTTAAAAGGCACTGCATATCAACAGGACACTCAGTACTGCATCTCCAGCCCCGCACCACCCCTTGTTCGCTGTACACATACCTCTTCATAGTAGTGCATACCGATAAATCATCTCCTGATCACTCGTTTTATCACCAAACTCCTCAATAATGCGATCCAAGTCATTATTTTATTACTATAACATCTCAAAAAGCTCTGCAAATGCTCAGATCCACTCCTTTTTTTCGGCTTCTCTCGGCTCCTATCGGTCTCACTCGGCCATTGAATGGTTTTCTCGACTTTTTCCGGAGAAGAAATGACTAGAGACCTGTGTTTTACGTCTTTTTGATGATGTCGGACAGGGTCCGAAATCGGACCGGAAAGGGAAAATTGTCCGCAAAGGGTTAAAATATGTTTATTCTACTGTTAAATTGAGTAATAGAACACTCGCAGTTGATTCATCTTGATTACAAAGTATATGAAGATGAATGACCCAGTCTGGTGATCATGTCTGAGAATTACCTATAATAGAAAGCTACTGCTATTTAAACCCTCATCAACGTCAAAAATTGAGTTCACACAGAAGGCAGAATGGGGGGCAAATGTACCCCCACACATAAATGTGGTTAAAAAATAACACAAAACATTTTTTTTATAAATACTTGAAATTATTTTGTATTGACCAAACGCAAATTTGAACTTCTGAAAAGATTGGAATGAACACATTCTACTTGCTATTATATACAAAAAATGCAAAAATAAGTATGGTGTTGCATATAGTAACTTAGCAAATAAGCAATAAATAAATATAAATAACTAAACAAGGAACTTGTCAACAATGAAGAATTGTCAGTAATGAGTGCCTCAATATGAAAGCACATTACCCAGACTCCCAGTATAAAACAGAGATACTGTATTTCCAATAAAAGCCACTTTGCAGCAAACAGAAAAGAATACCATGTCTCAAAATGTGGTTAACCACCCAGCTGCCCATTTATTTTGGCCATTTCCATGTCAAAAATGGCTTTTTTTGTTGCAGATTTTTTATTCAAACCTCTCTCCCGACCTGTGAGGTTGCTGCGTAAAGGGAACAGAGTGCCCCGGACTGGATGGTCAGACAATTCATTCCATGGATTAGGTGGAAGTCGGCCATCTAGAAAGGGGGCAGAGCTATGGTACACCAAGTCATCGTTCCAGAGGGAAAGCCATGTGGCAAACACAGATTGGAGGAGAAACAGCTGCACTCACTAACCAAGGGGGTGTGACTTACGGTACAAAAGAGGACGTGACTAGGTGATCTGTTCCTTTTGTTATGGTTAAGCTGAAACTGAGTAAAGAAAACTGTGATTTAACCATGAGTGTTTTGTTTGTTTTTCGAGTCTAATTGTACTGTTTGTTATTATTAGGCGGTTAACACAATCCGGAGCTGTTGCTACAGGTCAGCACTAAACCCGGACAACACTTCACAACTGTACAGGAATAAAATGTATTTCACCACGAGCACTTTACCACTCACTCTGGACATGTGATCTGGACAACTTCAATCTGGGTTTGTCCAAAAGTTTTGAGTGTTACAGTGGCTCGCAAGTGACTTTGGGAACGCTCATGTTATTGTGCTGACTTCATTAGATATCCTAGATTGTTGTAGCCAGTGTTGTTCCGTATTGCCTTTTCTGTACTGAACTTTGATTGGACTGCTGCGGAGAGAATGCAGATCTTCTATTGGTCGGTTTTACTTTATATAAAAAATTCTGCATAATTAATTTGAACAATTATTATTATTTTTTTTAATCTGCAATCAACTCTTAGTTGATCATCAACCATGTGGCAAAGCAAAATTGATTAAAGAAAAAAACAACGAAAAAATGATGATCTGATGAACTTTTCATGTCGGGTTGATTTGGAATAAAAGATCAGTTTGGGATTCTTGCATGTTGGATTAAGATCTGGTGCACTTTGAAACGATTCATGTCAGATTGATTTTGAATAAAAGTTTAGCTTTACTTTGGGATTTTTGCTTTTTGTACTGCATTTTAATTCTTTAACAGATTGGATAAAGAAAAATCAGAATACTGCATACATGAGACGAACAGGTACATGTGATTGTACTTTTATTCACAATCTCATCTTATTAACAGTTTATAATTCATTTTGATTGTCCTTTCGCTATAACGAACCCCTTGATATAATGAACAAAAGGCTTTGTTCGTTTTAGCGAGGGTGTACTGTGTATATATAATGTGTTTTACACTGTTTATACACTATACATACAGGCTGAGAAAGATTTATACTGGATCACATTATTACCTTTATAAATTATAAAGCTTAAGTATCTTCTGATGATTGGAAGAGTTTAATGACTGGTAATTGCTTGTATGTTATTGTGACGGGGTACTGCCCCGTCTTTATGATCAATGTTGGGACTGGCAGGGAGGGGGTTAAAATTCCTCCCTGCCAGGAAAACATGTGAGAATGTGGCTGGAGCCCTAATTGACTAATTAGCAATTATTGATTAATTGGGCTCCAGCCACAGGGAATAAAAGCCAGGGGAGAGGCCCTGGCTAGGGGGGAGAGAGTTGAAGGAGAGTTCTAGAAGTAAGAGTGTGTTTGTATGTGCTGTTTTTCTGTTCCAGTGAAGGCAACGCCCAGCCTGGAAACTTTATTTTGTAAGTTTTTGTTTTGTGTTTGTATTTTATGTTTAAAACCTTTTTGTTTGTGCTGGTTTATTTTGTATTTCTGTTTATTAAAAACTTTATTTTTGAACTTTAAAACTGTCTCTGAGTCTCAAACCTCGGTCAATCCTGTCACATTTGGTGTCAGAAAACGGGATAGCGCCACCTGGAGCCTCAGAGCAGTAATTTTTTTTTTTTTTTTGGTAAATGGGGAAGAAGAGCAGACAGCGGCAAAGGCAGGAGCCGAAGAAATGTAGGCTGCTGCAACAACAGCCACCCCAGCTGGAGGACCCAGCGAGCCTCTTCCCGTGGTGTTCCTGGTGCGGGAAGGAGGATCATCGGTGGAGGTCCTGTCCAGATGGGCTACCAGCTGACTGGTGTGGGTACTGTGAGGTGGATGGCCACAACTGGGCAGGATGCCCCCACAATCGGGACCAGGAGCAGCTGCAAACCCCGTCCTCGGCAGCCACCCCACCACTTCCAACATCACCGCCTTCACCACCATCCCAGGAAATATGGGACTGGTTGATGCACCCTGAAGCGGACCTCTTCCACGACCTCCCCATAGTTATCAACACGCTGTGGCGTCGAGATGGGGGGAGATGGGAAAAGTGGGAGGAACAGCATCACCCGGCATCCTTCGCAGAGCTGGCCCTGATGGTCGTAAACTACCTGGCGGTAGATATGGGAGAGCCCCCAGTCATTCCAATAAAGAAGGTGGAGCTGTCGTCCCGAGAGCCAGAGAGGGGTGAGTTGTTGTCCCGAGAGCCAGAGAGGGGTGAGTTGTTGTCCCGAGAGCCAGAGAGGGGTGAGTTGTCGTCCCGAGAGCCAGAGAGGGGTGAGCCGCTGTCCCGAGAGCCAGAGAGGGGAGGAGCCGCTGTCCCGAGAGCCAGAGAGGGGAGGAGCCGGCGTCCCGAGAGCCAGAGAGGGGAGGAGCTGCCGTCCCGAGAGCCAGAAGGGGAGGAGCTGCCGTCCCGAGAGCCAGAAGGGGAGGAGCTGCCGTCCCGAGAGCCAGAAGGGGAGGAGCTGCCGTCCCGAGAGCCAGGGAGGGGTGAGACGTCGTCCCGAGAGCCGGAAGGGGAGGAGCCGCCGTCCCGAGAGCCAGAAGGGGAGGAGCTGCCGTCCCGAGAGCCAGAATGGGGGCCGCTGCCGTCGCCCAGAGAGGGGGAGCCGCTGCCGTCACCCAGAGAGGGGGAGCCCGAATGTCCACAGCCCGAGAGGGAGGAGCCCGAATGTCCACAGCCCGAGAGGGAGGAGCCCGAATGTCCACAGCCCGAGAGGGAGGAGCCCGAACGTCCACAGCCCGAGAGGGAGGAGCCCGAACGTCCACAGCCCAAGAGGGAGGAGCCCGAACGTCCACAGCCCGAGGGGGAGGAGCCCGAGCGGGAGGAGTCGGTGCGTCCACGGCCCGAGCGGGAGGAGTCAGTGCGTCCACGGCCCGAGCGGGAGGAGTCGGTGCGTCCACGGCCCGAGCGGGAGGAGTCGGTGCGTCCACGGCCCGAGAAGGGGAAGCCCACAGGCCTAGGGCTGAAGGGACCTGTAGGGGAAGAATACAGGCTGTTCCCGCCTCCGCCAGCAGAGGGAGACGAGCTGCCGTTCCCGCCTCCGCCAGCAGAGGGAGACGAGCTGCCGTTCCCGCCTCCGCCAGCAGAGGGAGACGAGCTGCCGTTCCCGCCTCCGCCAGCAGAGGGAGACGAGTTGCCGTTCCCGCCTCCGCCAGCAGAGGGAGACGAGCTGCCGTTCCCGCCTCCGCCAGCAGAGGGAGACGAGCTGCCGTTCCCGCCTCCGCCAGCAGAGGGAGACGAGCTGCTGTTCCCGCCTCCGCCAGCAGAGGGAGACGAGTTGCTGTTTCCGCCTCCGCCAGCAGAGGGAGACGAGTTGCTGTTTCCGCCTCCGTCACTAGAGGGAGAGGGGCCGCCGTTCCCGCCTCCGCCAGCAGAGGGAGCCGAGCCGCCGTTCCCGTCTCCGCCAGCAGAGGGAGCCGGGCCGCCGTTCCCGTCTCCGCCAGCAGAGGGAGCCGGGCCGCCGTTCCCGCCTCCGCCAGCAGAGGGAGCCGGGCCGCCGTTCCCGCCTCCGCCAGCAGAGGGAGCCGGGCCGCCGTTCCCGCCTCCGCCAGCAGAGGGAGCCGGGCCGCCGTTCCCGCCTCCGCCAGCAGAGGGAGCCGGGCCGCCGTTCCCGCCTCCGCCACCAGAGGGAGCCGGGCCGCCGTTCCCGTCTCCGCCTCCCGAGGGTCCGCTGCTGCTGCCGTCGCCTCCCGAGGGTCCGCTGCTGCTGCCGTCGCCTCCCGAGGGTCCGCTGCTGCTGCCGTCGCCTCCCGAGGGTCCGCTGCTGCTGCCGTCGCCTCCCGAGGGTCCGCTGCTGCTGCCGTCGCCTGGGGTTGCCAGGGATCCTGCTTCGCCTGGGGTCGCTACACTATGGCCGGAGCCCCACGGAGGGGAGTTGCTGGCCATGAAGAGGGGGAGGGAGGTCAGGAGACCAGCTCCCCTAGCTGCACTTTCGCGGCAAGATGGTGTGTGGTCGGAGCCCCGGAAGAGGGAGCTGCTGGCCACGAAGAATTGGGTGGTGCCGGACGTCCCACCATGGCCACCCCCATGGACACTGTGCTTCCCCCTCTTCCGGGACTGAGACTGAGGGGGGAGGTGGCCATTTAGGCCATGTTGTGCTTGGCACAAGGGGGGGGATATGTGACGTGGTACTGCCCCGTCTTTATGATCAATGTTGGGACTGGCAGGGAGGGGGTTAAAATTCCTCCCTGCCAGGAAAACATGTGAGAATGTGGCTGGAGCCCTAATTGACTAATTAGCAATTATTGATTAATTGGGCTCCAGCCACAGGGAATAAAAGCCAGGGGAGAGGCCCTGGCTAGGGGGGAGAGAGTTGAAGGAGAGTTCTAGAAGTAAGAGTGTGTTTGTATGTGCTGTTTTTCTGTTCCAGTGAAGGCAACGCCCAGCCTGGGAACTTTATTTTGTAAGTTTTTGTTTTGTGTTTGTATTTTATGTTTAAAACCTTTTTGTTTGGCCCTTGTGCTGGTTTATTTTGTATTTCTGTTTATTAAAAACTTTATTTTTGAACTTTAAAACTGTCTCTGAGTCTCAAACCTCGGTCAATCCTGTCACAGTTATATTGGCCACTATAGGCAACACCACGTAGTCTTTATTGGGTAAGTCAGGAACACTGATCTAGACAGCATTCAGAACTGGGCAGACACATGGCAAATGACATTTAATAGAGAAAAGTGTAAAGTATTGCATGCAGGCAATAAAAATGTTCATTATAAATATCATATGGGAGATATTGAAATTGAAGAAGGGATCTATGAAAAAGACCTAGGAGTTTATGTTGACTCAGAAATGTCTTCATCTAGACAATGTGGGGAAGCTATAAAAAAAGGTCAACAAGATGCTCGGATATATTGTGAGAAGTGTTGAATTTACATCAAGGGAAGTAATGTTAAAACTTTACAATGCATTAGTAAGACCTCACCTAGAATATTGTGTTCAGTTCTGGTCACCTAGTTACAAAAAGGATATTGCTGCTCTAGAAAGAGTGCAACGAAGAGCAACCAGAATAATTTGTATAGTTCTGAGAATTTTATGAACTTTGGAAGCACAATTAAATTTACATTAATTTAGCCGAAATTATTTCATTGAGCAAAATGTCATAAATAGACACACCGTGAGATGAATATGTAAATTATTTGCTGTGACCAATAATAATATCATAGTAAATGATATGTGGTGTGTTACTGTAATTCTACTTCCGCCATAATGTTTCTTGTTACAGATTTTCCAATTATAGGACCCCACAGAAGGCTAGGAGAAAATATAATAGCACAGCCTGAGGAAGGGCAAGGTGTTAGTAATGTATTTTGTGTGTGTTCATGTGGCAACAGTGTGCAGGTGATCAATAATTAGACAGACAACAATAATCCAGGTGCAATGGTGTTTTATTTTTAAATCCAATTGCCTGATGACAAACAGCAGTAAACAATAAACAATGAGAAGCAATACAGCGATGTGTATTGCATTATTTGTAATCCGCGGGTTGGCCCTGAAATAATAACAGTCCCGTTCTTTTTCACCCACACGTAACACAGACACAGACACAAACACCAGTCCACAGTGTGTGCTCTAGTGCTCGTAGTGACAATACAGTTCTTCAGTGAAACAAAGTACAGTGATGTTGTCCGGTTTTAGAGCTGGCCTTTGGCGATAGCTCCGGATCGTGTTCAGCCATCTAATAACAACAAACAGTGCAATTGTTTAGACACAACAGAACAAAACAAACAAACAGTCACGATTTACAACACGGTTCTCCTTCCTGTTACCTTTAACCATTACAAAGGAACAGATCACTTAACTACGTCCCCTTAAATACTGTCAACAATGACCCCTTGGTTAACGATTGCAACCACTCCTCCAATCCTAGGCTGCCACACCGTTTCCCTTCCGGGTCAATGATTTAGTGTACCATAGCTTCGCCCCCTTTCTAGATGGCCGATTTCCGCCTAACCCTGGGAATGAATTTTCGGGCCATCCAGTCCAGGGTTCTTTGTTCCCTTTATGCAGCGCCCTCACAGGTCGGGAGGGAGATCTAACACCAAGAATCATTCAATCTCTGTCACAGTTTTTAAAAATTCAGATTCAGATTAAGAAGTAGCATTGAAGAGTACTTGATATACAGCGTTGTTGTTAATGTCCAATGGGAATATTTTTTAAATACTTTATAAAGCATTTATATGTTTATATTACAATTATCATATTGTGTTAAGACAGGGGACAGGTTATCAATTCACCCAATTAAATGGAGTAGTGACATTCAACCCATTCATTTGTTTCTATGATTTAAGGCAAATTATCTGAATCCTGATGCTTCCAATGTCAACGAAGAGTTGAAAACTGGTAAGGAGTGTTTTTTGGCAACATTTCATTTATTCAGGATACAATTAGCTGTTTAACCCTACTGCTTGAAGGGCAGATAATCTTAGCATAACCTGGAATGAATATTTAATTTGGTCTGCAATTTTGGAGTATCATTTTAAGGTCATCTTTGGTCTCTTAACCCTTTGCGGTCCATTTATTCAGCGTCTGTCAGGCATCAGGTTCAATTTATTTTCACACACGCTGTTTATTTTACACGCGCTGTTTAAAAGTAATTTTATTCATAGTAAAACAGGTTTAAAAGGCACTGCATATCAACAGGACACTCAGTACTGCAGCTCCAGCCCTGCCCCACCCCTTGTTCGCTGTATTTATCACATATCTCTTCATAGTCGTGCATACTGATAAATCATCTCCTGATCACTCGTTTTATCACCAAACTCCTCAATAATGCTATCCAAGTCAATATTTTATTACTATGACATCTCAAAAAGCTTGGCAAATGTCTGTGATATTCTTTGAGCGCTGGATGCTGAAGCAGCTATCTTGTTTGTTTATGTCCGTGTTATGTCTGTGGTGAAAGGACTATACGTATTGCTCAGATCCATCTCCTTTTTTTTTGGCTTCTATCAGCCTCACTTGGCCATTGAAAGCTTTTCTCTGCTTTTTTCAGAGAAAAAATGACTAGAGACCTGTGCTTGACGTCTTTTTGATGATGTCAGACAGGAAAGGAAAAATTGTAATGTCGAACCTGGTCCGACATAGGACCACAAAGGGTTAAAGGCCAAAATATATTTGTTTTGCTTTAGGGATGTCTGTTTTAGATTAAACATGCCCAACGTGTTTTTATATGACTGTGTCCATTGGTTTGTAATGTTAGGGAAAAGTAGTGTCTTAAATCTTAATTGTTTTTTCAGCCTTCAGTACACTGAATAGTGTACTGCAACCAGGAGCAAGACACATTAGAGTGCAAAGGATGCCATACATCTCTATCAAGAAAGTGGGTTGGAGATGAGGCAGGTCCAGGTGGAGCTGGTCGGGGAAGAAGGCATCGACATTGGTGGCCTCCCCAAGGACCTTTTCACAAATTTTTGGGCACAGGTAATAGAGAGGTATTTCAAAGGCGAGAGTGCTGTGGTTCCTTATCTCCCCCTACACCTTATGAGAAAACTTAGGCAGCATTTTTTGCCACTGGGTAGGGTTCTGTCTCATACAGCAGCACTCTGTTGTTTCATACCTAGCTGTCTCAGCAGAAGTTTCCTTTGATGAGGGGGCATATAATGACTTATTTTACTTTGCCGAGAGAGTGCAATTAGAACAGGTCCTTGATGATTTCAGCAGCCTCACTGATCGCCAAAAGGATGACCTGTCCTTGTGCAGGCTAGGAATGAGATGGTGGACAAGCCAGCACCACTGGTAGTTTTAATGTGGAACAGCATTCCCAGCCATCACATGGATATCTTTTGGAGCTTGCTCACTGCCAGTGCCATAGAGTATGTCTTTTGAAACCCAGAGAGAGGCCCACACTGTCCAAAGTCATTGACATACTTGTGCCACAGGAGGAACAACTAAATCCTGAAAAAGAAGTAGCACTCTATCTTCTAAAGCTTTACATACAAGGTCTTGATCAAGAGAACCTGGGAGCTTTCTTGCTTTCATCACAGGAAGCACTGTGCTGCCAACCCACATAACAGTAAACTTCACTACTAGTCACGATCTTATGCGCCGACCCATTGCTCACACTTGCAGTAACATTTTGGACCTGCCAACCACTTACACCTCTTTCCACCTAAAGAGGGAATTCACAGCTATTCTATCCAGCACTGAGTCATTCCGCATGAATGCACTATAGAAGCATTTCTCAACTCAAGTCCTCAAGCGCACATAGTGTTGAGTTTTCATTCCACCCAAGCTCTTATTTAGGTAAATGAAGTAATTATCCACTTAATTTGACAAATTAAAAATGTTCCAGGTCTAAAGCAGGTAAAGATGTTAAGCGACTTACAAAACCTGCTGGAATTGCATGGAGCCAATCCCAAACTATATTTTCATGACTTTTGTCTCCTTTTTTAAATTTCCCAGCCAGCCTGTAAATAGTTTGCTAGTTTATTGGATTGGTAATATTATTCTTCTGTAATTATTGAAAACAATAAAAAATTGTTCACAAAAAAAACAAAACTGCTGGATTATGGCCCAAGGACCAGAGTTAATGAACGCTGCTATATAGACTATTTATATCATAGAGACTATTTATACCATATAGACTATTTATATCATATAGAATATTTATATCATAGAGACTATTTATATCATATAGACTATTTATATCATGTAGACTATTTATATTATGTAGACTATTTATATCATATAGACTATTTATATCATATAGACTATTTTTTTGTTATTGTTACTTTTAAGACAGTCATTGCTAATCTAATTCACTAAAGTATTTGGTAAAGATATCTTTCAAGGCAAATATCATGTTAATGGAAGAACCTGATGGGTTGTTAACATGCTTTTTCTGGGTCGACTTTGTCAAGACTTTTCCGGATTTTGAATACTTGGTTCAAATCCCTTGATAATCTCATCTGTTCAAGACTACAGAGATTCAGTTCCATGCATTACATTTGTTCGAGACCAAAGATTATGACGATTGCTCTTCTTTCCAAAGATGTGGCATGATCTACAGCTTTACTATGCTAGTGTACTTTACCCTTTTTTTGTTTTACATATTCAACAGTGTGCAATTTGATATTGCTTTTCCAGAGTGAAAACTTAATAAATTTGCTACATTTGCTCCATGACCGTATCTACCTACAAAGTAAGAAAAGCCTTGCTTGGCTGTTGCATGACTCATTCCTCCCCCGAAACCATGCTCAGGGTTCTCCCCAGGCCTTTTCAGACGGGTGCACCGCCCGGCAAATGGCTGTCGGCACCCGGTTGGAAAAAACCTGATCCGCCCGTCTTGCAGATGCTACTGTGCCTTTAACAATAAGGACTGATTGTGGTTCCAGCGGACTAGATCACTTGCACGTTTTTGGGTGAAAAAAACAATCTTAGAACCACATGTCAGCTGTGTTATGCCTTGACACAACATTTAACCAATCAGAGAGTTGAAGGGGCGAGTTTTCTGTGTTAAGCACTTTGAGAGGCAAAAACGTTAAAATAACTGCTAAAAAAATAACCGATTATTTTCAATGCAAAAATAGTGACAATGAATGATTGACCCGGCGATCGGCGCAATCCATCGCCTAATACTATGTTTGCGCCGGCTACTTTATTAAAAAAATATTAAGGGTATTATTATTCAGTCCATTTTTTGTCGTATTATTGTACTGTAAGGTGATATATAGTACATAATAGCTATACACCAAAATGAAAAAAGTGTATTCCTTTTGTTGTGATATTGTAACAAATATGTACTTGGGTGCTTGTGAGAGATATTGGGGGTTCATGTGTAGAGGCTGTACACCTTTAAGAAGAAAGGCATGATGGGATATCAACTGAACACTTGTCAGCTGACATACAAATGCTTAAGTGCAGCGGTGCTGGATTATTACACTCCGGTTTCATGCAACAGTTATGATGGTGACCAAAAATAAAATGGTTAAAATGAACAGTTGCATTAAAAAAAATGTAGAACAGCAAAAAATAAAAAGACATGCTTTGACAAAATGACCTGAAAACTTAACATAAAGAAAACTATTTAAATGAAGCAATAAGCTCAATAATTAAGCTAAAAAGGAAGTGAAAAGATTACCTTTTTTTTGTGAACTCAATAAACCTACATTATCTTTCCCCAGTCAAATCGCAGAGTGCCTAAATAAGCACAGTAATTTATCATAATAAAAAACAGTAATGAAAAAGAACATGTAGAACATAAAAAAGTGCAACCAGATATAGTCAACAAAGACAACGCATTATTCAAATTCTTTGTTGTATTATATATTTAGGGTAAGGCAAGTTTAGTTTTCTGTTATAATGTTCTGCCACCCGGCTGTACAGAATTCCTGTGGATAACCCTGATACTATTCCCCCACTGGCTCTTTATGCTATGTGTATCATTAATTTTACTATGCGTTGGATTTAAACATTATGGCCTATTTGGTGTTTACCATTGTTTTTAGAACGCATAGTCTATATCACAACCCTCTTTACGTGTTGCTAAACAATTACCCTGATTGGCCATTTAACTACATGTTGCCAAAAAACAGTTACACTTTGTGTCTATATGTTATGGCTCCAATGGCTTTCCATACACTGTTGAACTTGGCAGTGTTGAAATTCACAGACTGTAACAGTTCACCAATTATTTAACATGTTTTATCTATACTTTCTTGAGTGTTCTGGTTTTGTGATGTGCTGGTCACTTTAGAAAATGGTTTATTTATTTTACTTATTGGTTTACTTTTTTTGTATTACCTAGTCTCTTTGCCCTGACCTGTGTTTTGATTATGTCTGTTCTGCAACTTTAAATGTGAACGTAACTAATCTGTATGTAACTAATTGTAATTGCTCTTATTTGAAATCATTCTCATCCATTTATCGTACTTACTATGTGCTCTTACTGGACTTTACTTGCATAAGAATTTTTTTTTTACTATAAGTTAACTGCTTTTAGTTGACCTCACTCTTAAATATAATGATTTACTGTATTCTTTATTTTGCTCTTATTTGATTTATCTGCTACTGACTTTATTGTACTTTATAATTGCTCTTATCTGTAATGTGATATTCTGTAATGTGATATTTTGTACTGTGATACTTTGTAACAATTGTAAGTCGCCCTGGATAAGGACATCTGCTAAGAAATAAATAAATAAATAAATAAATAGTTTGGGCTATACTAAACTCTAACAAAGCTAAATAGTTAAGCTAAATAGGTACTGATGGAATGTACTGTTTTGCACTCTATATGATTATTGCTGGTCTGTTAGCCTAAGTAGTGTACTTTTGTTCTCTTTACTTTTTAAATACACATTTTATTTTAATTATTCTTGCTGTACATTCTGTTGGGTACCTGAGCTTTCTGCCCCGGATTTAAAAAAACTTGTGTTGGCTCCCCTTTTTTAATATTGTCTTTTCTATTTTAGAGGAATTCTCACCATTCAAAAAAAAAGAGAATGGAGTAGTGGGTAGCTTTTTGATGTAAAATATTTATAAATGACACCATGTCGGGGAGGGGGGGACCCCACTCTGTGCAAATCTTAGCTCTGGCACTGTCTTTAATCCAAATCTGGAAACAATAGCTCATGTTGTGTCTGGCATTAAAAGATCACTGAGTGACCTTAAAATGGGATCTAATAGCAGAGTTAAATGGAGCAGAAACTACAAAGAGGTCAGGGGAAAAGGAGGAGGAGTCCTTTGAGACAGGAAACATTTACACCTGCTTAGCAGCTTCTGACTAAACATTGATTCAAACTTCACGCTGGGGCATAGCATACAGGGCTGAGGGGTCAGGAATGATCTAATAGTCAGTTAGGTGATTAATAGTCAATAATCTAATAGAGGAGAGACAGCAGGGAGGGGCAGCAGAGAGAGGAGTCGGTAAAGAGACTGGTCTGACCAGTGATTAAAGAGACTGGAGTGATGAGCGGGTAGAGGGACTGGAGTGAGGGGGGGGTAAAGAGACTCGAGTGAAGGGAGTGTAAAGAGATTGGAGTGAGGGGGGAGTATAGAGACTGGAGTGAAGAGAGAGTAAAGAGACTGGAGTGAGGAGGGAGTAGAGACACTGGAGTGAAGAGAGGGTAAAGACTGGAGTGAAGGACAAGTAAAGAGTGGAGTGATGGGGTAGAGTGGAGTGAGGAGGGAGTAGAGCGATTAGAGTGAGGGGGAGTAGAGACACTGGAGTGAGAGGGGAGTAGAGAGACTGGAGTGAAGAGAGGGTAAAGACTGGAGTGAGGGGGGAGTAGAGACACTGGAGTGAAGAGAGGGTAATGACTGGAGTGAAGGACAAGTAAAGATTGGAGTGAGGGGGGAGTAGAGACTGGAGTGATGGAATAAAGTGGAGTGAGGGGAGAGTAGAGAGAGTGTAGTGAGGGGGAGTAGACAGACTGGTAAAGGCCCAGACACATAGTCTGCAGGGTAAGTCATACAGTCAGGGGAGCGCAGTTTCACATTCTGGCTTTGCAGAGTTACTTGAAAGGCAAAACCGGGACTACAGCTGTCCCTACTGGCTAGGTACCTGGTGCTCATAAGTGGTCACCTGCAACTCATCTTTAAATGGGAAACCTGGGGTCAATAGAGAGAGCAAGGTAACAAAGTGGACAAACTTGTACAACACACAAATACAGTAGGACCTTGTGGCAGAGTTAAAGCCCTGCCAATACATGGTGTGTGTGTGGGTGTTAGGGAATACTGGGTGAATTTTGATTAAATGATTAATTAAGCCACAGGTATATAAATATGGTAATCACGGGTGTTAGTGGAGGTAGTGATGGTGAAGGAAAGGTGTGGTGGTTTTTGTGTGTTTTGTTGTTTTGTATGTGTAATGTAAATAAATGTGTGGAAGCACTTCTGGTCTGAATCTCCTTGCCGATGCACCCCTGCAAATTAATAGGTAATAACATAAAACAAATGGAACAAACTTATCAAAGAGCAATATTGTTGACATTGCATGTTTGAAGTAGCTGTAGCATTGTTATTGCTTCAGGCTGTTTTCCATATTTCTCAACATGACAATATACTTGCAGTCAAGTATGTGATTTATTTACAGTTGACATATGCCTGTTAGTAAATGTACAGGCAGATTTGTGTTTACATTAGCAGCTAGTAAAACATGTACAAGTTCTAGAGCCTTACATTTTGAATATTAAAATATGTATTTCCAACAGTGAATTATCTATGATTGTTGGAATGGAAATTCATAAGCTCCCCCTGCTCAATATTAATCTACACCTAATGAAACCGATTGCACTGATCCACTCTATAGGTTGTATTTCTTTATTATATTTTGTGATTTTATTAAGGGGTTTAATATATAATTCCTAGGGTCTATTATTAAAATAAACCAGACCCCAGTAACATTTTTCAAATCTCTTTTTTTTCTTTCTTTGCAGATAAGGTGAAACATGTTTTTTTTTTGTTTTTTTTTTAATCCGTGCTATTTTGTCATCTGTTGCTTAGTTCCACGCTGCCTGCTGTTTCCTGCAGAGTACAGAGTCTGTCATTAGCAGGGTAAACCAATTTGCTGGTATACTAGACTGGAGGTTTTTCTTCCCCTCTTTAATTAACATTCAATCCTCTCCACAAACAGAACACAGACAGATGACATTTTGATAGACTGCAAGTACTGTCACATTGTTATATAAACTACGTCAAGTGTCACTTAGCACAGCCTTATTTTAAACAACCACCCTCAGATATCTTGCTCAGAACACTTTCCACTCTCGTAATGTCCATCTGTCTATTTTTGTGCTAACAACCACCTTCAAAATAACTGCAGAAAGACGACAGCAAAATTATTTTTTTTCTCTATTTTTAAATAGCCATAGCATAACATTCCTTACTCAACAACAAACTTAGATTTATATATTGCTTTTCTTGATCAAAGCCATTCAAAGACATGTTAACCCTGTGAGACCCATGCATTGATCCAAATGAGAAAAAAAATCTAACACCTTTCAAAACTAACAGTAATAGACTTCTGATGAAAATTGTGAGTTTTTGGAATTCTGAGTATTTAGGCCAATGTTGTGGAAATGTTGCTAATATGAAACAATGGGACTGGAAGATAAAAAATAAAACCAATGTCTTTTCATTCAGCATCCCTGAAACTACAGAAATCAAAGCAAACAACACCAGTGCTGATTGTATAACAAAGTACAAATTTTAATAATGAGAAAAAAAACTGAAGATTACTCCATGGTCACGAACGTGAAACTGTGATATAAAATAACTTATAACAATATGTCTAGAAGGGCACTTGAGACCTTTTTTGACGCTTGAAATGTAGGAGTGATACTGCAGGAAGCAATTATTCTGTTCTGTGAAGCACAGATGGACATCACATTTGTTACATGCAGCAGTCGTGTAGCCATCCACACAGTTATTGCAGCGACCCCTCTTCTCAAACTTGATGGGCCAGTGTCCAACGTTGTCCCGGCGGACATCCAGGGGAGGACCTGTGCGGGACTTCTTTGTTGGTTGTGGATATGCTGGTGGGCTCACCTCACTCAGCGATGGCCTACCTCTCTTAACAGTGTTCACCATGATGAGAACGGATGCAACTGGTGCTTGAAAGCGTCTCCTGCTATTTCCTTCTTAGGGATGTGAAGAGCTCTGCAGTCACGGCGGTACATCAGCCATGCATTCACAACTGCCAGTATGATGATGTGCCAGAAGATGTACCAACGTTTGGATTTCATGTAGTATTTATATTTGGCAGTGTATGAATCCAGCAAATTAATGCCACCCATGAATTTATTGTAGCTGCTTACAACTGAGAGCCTGTCAATGTCGACGTAGGATTTGGTACTTTTATTCCAGCGACAAACTTTTTCAATTGGCTGTGGTCTATCGAATAATGACACAAGTGTGACTACGCGATTGTTAAACCACCTGACTTCAGAGATAACATAAGTTTGTTCCACTCTTGAATCAAAGCTTCCTCGGCCCTGTTTTTTCAGCTGCTTCTCCTCTGAGATTGCAATTGGGCAGGCGCAACATAGTGTATTCCACGCTCAAGGAGTTTGATGATCAGGGGAACACTTGTGAAGAGGTTGTCAGTGAAGATCTTGTAGTTGTTACCTTCAAGAAGAGCAGAGGTGAGCTTCATCACAACATCTCCAGACAATCCATGATCAGATTTGGCCCTTTTGCCATTGACGCTACCTTGATGCACATCAAAGTCACACATCAAAATGCCAGAGATTCCTGTCCTTGCTCAAATTTTGCTCAAATTTTGAAGCCCCATGGATGCGGTTTACCATGCATATATTGCTTTATGCTGCTGAATTTCCCTTTGAAGGGAATCATCATCTCATCCACAGAGCTCTTGTAGTCAGTTTGCTCAGAATGCATCAAGCCATGGTCTGATTTTCCACAATTTATCCTTTTTATCATCATCTGACACAGATGAGCAACAGCTGAAAACGATTACGACTCATGCCATTTGTAACTGGAGCATACTGGGTGTCTGTCTCGCAATAGAGGCGATTGCCTGGCATTTGAACTATGCCCATCTTCTTGTACATGCCAAGAAGTTGCTCAATCTCTTTGACAGTAGTGCTGACAGTTGTACCACGTTTCTGCATGCTATATAAACTGGTATTTGCACCAGAAGCTCCAACATCTCTGTTGACATAAATCGACTGAAATACTCCAAAGCTGTGTGAAGCTGACCACTTGGAGGGGCAACAGTGTCGGCACCACTGAAGGTGACATCTGGTGGTGTAAAATCTGTCTTACGCCAGCGATACTGTTGTCGTTGTACTGGTTGTCTTGAGTGTGTTTTCCTATGAGAGGCTCATCATCACTGTCACTGAAATTGTCACTGGCTTCAGAGTCCATGTCATCTTCGTCGTCATCATCATCATCATCATCATCAGAATTGGGTACATAGTCCTCATCGCTATCATTGCTGTCATTTTCACCATCTGACACTAAGTCAAAGTCACTGTCATCACCATTATGGATAGCTTCTAGTATATCTATCACTGAGTACGCCTTTTTCTTCTTAGTATTGGACATCCTGAAATAAGAATTGTCTGATTGTGCACTTGGAATTACTCACAACATATCTACAGTGCCCTGGCAGAATAAAATGAGCACCGGTGACATTTTACCATAACCTGTGGATAAAGGTGCCTGCTTAATGTCTGCAATAATAATAATAATATAACACTGTATATAACACTATGTTTCAGATACTTAGTGAAATACTGAAAAAATGTTTTCAGTTATTTTTTTCACTTGTTTTCTTTCTACTGATTCAGTATTATAAGTTTGGAACCTGAGTGATTGCTCTAAAATCACTCTAACTCAACAAAACAAAAACATTAGTGATTTTTTTGGCCTTTTTTTCTACCCTCACCTCCTATAAATAGTTATAAAATAGATGAAAAGTTGTTTTTAGTTATTATTTTCACTTGTTTTCTTTGTTAGGGGTGTCTTATTGATTTACAATAAGTTTGGAACCTGAGTGACTGCTCTAAAGTCACTCAGCAAAACCAATACTTTTTTGATTTTTTTTTTCAATGTTCAATGTTCCTTGTTTTTGGTTGAAAAATTGGTATAATTTTCTTTCCTCAGAGTATCACTTTTATTATATTGTGATTTGAAACATGTTTTATGTAAATAAAGTCATTTAATTCATTTTGAACAGCACATGGTCTAAAGTGTTATTTTGTTCCCCAAAATTAAATAAGACCTGACAAGCCTGACAGAGTCAAAATAATTGGACTGCAAAGGTTTAAAGGTATTCTATTCCAGTACAGCAATTAGCCCATGAAACCTTTGATATTTTTGATCAGCAGGTGGTACTGGTCTTAATTGGCTTACCGGTTATGACTCCAGCCAACCGTACTGCCCACTGTTCTTTTGGCCATCTACAGGCTAATACCATTCTTTCAAAAGTCCCTATGAAATGCTCAGTGTTATCCGTCTCTGTTAAGCGAGCTAAGTTCGGCTCCCTCCACTGCATTTGTAACAGAGGCTGCGGTCCCAGGCCTGTCGGCGCTGCCGCTTCTGGTGCTGCTACCTCCTGAACCTCTGCGCTCTGTTCTTTTAACTCCCTATCTCCAGACAGCACATCGAAACGGTGCTGCAGTAACTCCCTATCTCCAGACAGCACATCGAAACGGTGCTGCAGTAACTCCCTATCTCCAGACAGCACATCGAAACGGTGCTCCAGTAACTCCCTATCTCCAGACAGCACATCGACATGGTGCTCCAGTAACTCCCTATCTCCAGACAGCACATCGACACGGTGCTGCAGTAACTCCCTATCTCCAGACAGCACATCGAAACGGTGCTCCAGTAACTCCCTATCTCCGGACAGCACATCGAAACGGTGCTGCAGTAACTCCCTATCTCCAGACAGCACATCGACACGGTGCTGCAGTAACTCCCTATCTCCAGACAGCACATCGAAACGGTGCTCCAGTAACTCCTTATTTCCAGACAGCACATCGACACGGTGCTGCAGTAACTCCCTATCTCCAGACAGCACATCGACACGGTGCTGCAGTAACTCCCTATCTCCAGACAGCACATCGAAACGGTGCTCCAGTAACTCCCTATCTCCAGACAGCACATCGACACGGTGCTGCAGTAACTCCCTATCTCCAGACAGCACATCGAAACGGTGCTCCAGTAACTCCCTATCTCCAGACAGCACATCGACACGGTGCTGCAGTAACTCCCTATCTCCAGACAGCACATCGACACGGTGCTGCAGTAACTCCCTATCTCCAGACAGCACATCAACACGGTGCTGCAGTAACTCCCTATCTCCAGACAGCACATCGAAACGGTGCTGCAGTAACTCCCTATTTCCAGACAGCACATCGACACGGTGCTGCAGTAACTCCTTATTTCCAGACAGCACATCGACACGGTGCTGCAGTAACTCCCTATCTCCAGACAGCACATCGACACGGTGCTCCAGTAACTCCCTATCTCCAGACAGCACATCGACATGGTGCTCCAGTAACTCCCTATCTCCAGACAGCACATCGACATGGTGCTCCAGTAACTCCCTATCTCCGGATAGCGCATCCTTTTGTTTTAGTACAAATGTAATTAACCAGTTCATTGTCTCTTTGGTTTCCATGGCTGTTGGTGTACACCTTGATGTTCCGGTTCTGCTGTTGATCTTCAACCTGGCCAGGTAAGTTTATCTTTGAATCAACAACAGTCCTTAAAAGTAACAATCCAGTGAGGCACAAAAGTTCAATGATCAGGCCCAAGGAAAGGCCTTGTGACATTCTCTGTCACAAGGAGAGCTTTTTTTTATCTCACCTCACCTAGCTTTTGATTTCTCTCCTACATCCACCTGCTAACTATGTGTATAACATTAGTACTGTATGTGCAGTACATAAAACCCATTACGGCTCTGTGACAGAGATCGAATGATTCTTGGTGATTCATCTCCCTCCTGACCTGTGAGGGCGCTGTGTAAAGGGAACAGAGTACCCTGAACAGGATGGCCAGACAATTCATTCCCAGGGTTATAAGGAAGTCGTCATCTAGAAAGGGTGCACAATACACTAAATCATCGACCCAGAAGGGAAACGACGTGGCAGCCGCAGATGGGAGGAGCGGTTGCACTAGTTAACCAAGGGGTTATGATTGACGGTACAAAAGGGGGCATAGCAAAATGATCTTTTCCTTTGTATGGTTAGAGCTGAACCGGAAGGAGACTGTGTTTTGTAATCGTGAGTGTTTTGTTTGTTTTGTTCTGTCGTGTCTAAAGATTTACTGTTTGATATTATTAGACGGCTGAACATGATCCAGAGCTGTCGCCAAAGGCCAGCACTAAACTAGGACAACATTGCACTTTGTTTCAAAATAAATTTTATTTGCACCACGAGCACTAGAGCACGCACTGTGGACTGGTGGTTGTGTTTGTGTTACGTGTGGGTGTAAAAAGATTGGGACTGTTATTATTTTGGGACCAACCCGTGGATTAGTGCATCAGTGTGGAGTAGTGGTTAGGGCTCTGGACTCTTGACTGGAGGGTTGTGGGTTCAATCCCCAGTGGGGGACACTGCTGTTGTACCCTTGAGCAAGGTACTTTACCTAGATTGCTCCAATAAAAACCCAACTGTATAAATGGGTAATTGTATGTAAAAATAATGTGATATCTGTATAATGTATAATGTGATATCTTGTTACAATTGTAAGTCGCCCTGGATAAGGGCGTCTGCTAAGAAATAAATAAATAAAATAAAAATAAAAATTACAACAAAGCAATACACGCCGCTGTATTGCTTGTTATCATTATTATTCACTGTGTTTTCAGACCATTGGATTTACAAATAAAATATCATTGCACCTGGATTATCGTTGTCTGTGTTCATTGCTAACTGCTGCATTCCTGCACCTGTACACTGTTAACCACTTTGCCACTGGCTTACAGCAGCTTGTCTATTAACAGATGCTCAGAACTCCGTCAGAAGCCTCCTACCTTATCTGATCTTCACCATTTAAAAATAGGCTCTGCACAAGTCTAGGTGGGAGGCAGACTAAACTCGAGAGAAGGGAGTAAGCCAAGGGTAAAAAAAGAAAAGAATCTGATCTGATAGTGAGGAACAGCTTGCCTGTGCACTTCATTCCCCACCTACACTCTCAGTCAGAAGGGACTGTCATTCCTCACTTGGCCGTAATCCATTTACATGGCTGTCAGGGGATAATCTTCCACATTCTCACATTCTTCAGAGACTGATTTTAGAAAAAGAAAAAAAAAACATAATGTGGGGCGGTGTTACATTTTTTAATCCAAATGGCCAAAATAATTAGAGGGCTATCCGTCAGCAGTGACAGCTGCTTCTAACCAGAGACTCTGAATCTCCTGTTCAGACAGGATAACTAAGGTTAAATGGCTCAAATGACCCATGTTGTTAATGTCAGGTTTGAAGTGCTAATTTAGTGCGTGGGATGAGAGCGGAGAAGCAGTCACAGTCTAAATCACTGTCTTTCTCTCCTGTTGTCAGTGAGTGATTCAGGTGGGGCGGGTCAGAAGTGAAGTGATTTCAGCAGTCAGGGATCATCACCTCTGCTTTACATTGCAGCTGTATAAATCCTCCTTGTATTAAAGCAGTACTTACTTAAAAACAAGAACTAAATTACATTGTACAAAATATAAAATATTCAGCTGTTACAGTTTATATTTATACTCAGGTAATAGCAATAATCCAGAACCTAAACATTATAACATCTAAATAAAGGATGAAAAAGAGACTTTTGGGGGTAGTTCCACCTTTCCTTCTATTTGGAATCGCTAGAATGTTTTGGTTTTGGGGAACGTTCCCATTGGCTGCTGGAACTGTATGTTGTTAGGTAGGTTAAATAAAAGAATGAATTCCAGGTTTCAGCAATCAGCTGCCTTTACTCACTGACAGGATTCCAAGGCTACAAATAGCACTTTCCTACTTGTTTGTGTCTAAACATTTATTGAGTAAACATCCTGCATGCAACGCATAGGACCGATGCAACATAGATATAGGTTCCTAACAGGCATCTTAATTCTGTCTTCGATAAATGATCACACATTTGCCATACTCTCTGCGTTGTTCCATCTCTCACTCTTACACGACACTTGTGCCATAACACAGAGAAAAGTACACCCATAGTGGAGTGGCAAGCATAGAGATGCTCGTAAAGTAAAACAACTATTTTAAAGATATGAGACCGAATGTGGTACCTTGGAGTACCCTGCAAATTCACAATTTTTATAGGGTTATGAGTTTTTGGCACTGGGCTGAAATATGTAAAGCAGAACCCATTTTTATTTTAACACTAAGGGCCCATTTCACAAAATGTTTTTGTTGGCATTAGTACCATTTCTGTCCTAATATCAGTTCTTCAACAAATGATCTAACCCACAAATGTCAGTCTATGTGCTTGAATGTGTGCCATTAATGTTTATTGATTACACTTTGTGGACTCATTTGGGGCATTCTCATCTTAATTATAAGAGCAGCGCAATGCACAAAGGTGTAGGACACTTGTTAGCATCTTCTCAATGGAGTGTTATTAAAATTAGAAGTCAAAATTAGGCAAGGGAAATCCCATTTGCCCCATATTAGACTCCGACTCCACATAGCATGCTTGTTAAATGTTTTCACCTGTCACAACACGCAATATCAGAATGGAATCTACTACCAGGTGATCCCATGCAATATCTGTCTTTGCTCATCTGCATTTTGAGGTCTATTTAATGTATCTAATTGACAGGAGATCTAAGAACTGCCACTGTTCATATTTCTTAAACACGGCAGTTCATCTACGAAGGTTATGAAAACAACTCTGACAGCTCATGCTAACTTCTATAGGTTTGTCTTTAACCACATGTGAAACCCCTGTGAAGGCGCTGTTTTAATTTTTGAAACAGCATTTTAACATTAACTGAATAGACCCCTTTAAATCATTCATTTTTTAAAATCATTACTTTTCATTTCATTATTATTTCCATTACACAAGAGTAGATGTTAAAACTTCATGCTGATCTGAACTCGGCTCTCGCCAAGATAAGCACCAACTAAGACGTAGCTTTACAGTAAACTAATTTGATCCATATGTGTCTCCATCCATTTGCGCTTCCTTACATATGATGATGTAGATATCCTTCTGTCTGGATAGTGTAATGCTGGCTCCAGGGATCAGCTTATTGCCTCCCTAGCGCATCAGCACACACAACGGCTGTGATGCTGGCTCCGGGGATCAACCACAGTGCCGTCTGGATTGAGCTAAGTAGGGTACATCTCTGGGGTCTTCAAGTGGGCACCTTCCATCCTCAGTGTTTCGTCGACTAGCCCACGACACCTTAAGAGGGCTCGATGGTGATTTTGGCGTCCCAGCATCACCCCATTCAACTCAGCCCAGCTTACTTACCCGTACATCAGCTTTTCTTTCTTTCTATTGTGCTTGAGATAAGTTAAGTTTGGCAGTCAAGAAACTTTTCTTAACTGTTGTTGATTTGAGTTTTCTGAATAGGTTGAACTGATGATTGAAGAAAAAACACAAACTCTCTGTTGATAATCCAATTAATAAATTGACTATTTTTAATGATATAAGAAATTAAGGAGTGTTATTTATTTCTCAGCTGACGCCCTTATCCAGGGCGACTTACAATTGTTACAAGTTATCACATTATTTTTACATACAATTACCCATATTGGAGCAATCTAAGTAAAGTACCTTGCTCAAGGGTACAGCAGCAGTGTCCCCCACCTGGGATTGAACCCACGACCCTCCAGTCAAGAGTCCAGAGCCCTAACCACTACTACACTGCTGAACATTACACTGCATAGGGAATCACCCTGGATTGCTGGATCCACAGTGATATAAATGCTCTAAACAAAGTATGTATGTGGCTTATCCCTACAAGTGATGAACATGTTTGTTAATGCCTTCATCAGCATTAGAACTGATAAAGGCATTGGATGAAACTTACTTCTGCCTGACTTTTCTTAAGGTTTCATCGCACACTGACCAATTGGATATAATTCTGCAATTCCTGTGGTTTAAGACTTGCATATATATATATATATATATATATATATATATATATATATATATATATATATATATATATATATATATATATATATAAATCTAAATAATGTTTAAGCATATGTATCGTTATATAATTCTATAAATGTAATGGGATTTTTTTTTTTTACAGTTCTATAATATTTTAATATTGTTCTGTAATAACCACTTAGGACAACTCTCAAATGCCACCAATGAATGAGAGGCTATTCAGCCCATCAATGTTTGCCCATTGATTCCAGCTCTTAAAGGATTGCAAAGATTCCAGCTATTGAAGGATTGCAAAGATTCAGCATCAAGAACATGGCTTTGTAACCCTTTCCATTCCCTCAACACTCAGTTGTCACAGATGGCTAGAGTGGTGCGTGTGGGTGGTGACGTCAGACCAGGAAATGAAACCAAAATAATAGAAAGTACGGGGCTAAACTGAACACTGTAGCGCTCAGCTTTTTAGTAATGAAAAATAAACAAACAATTTAATCAAAATACACAAAGAAAAGGGCTCTCTGGCCAAAGTAAAACAAAAGCACAAACTATAAATACACTTTTATAATTAACGAGTACCTTGTTCACTGGTTGGTATCATTCGCTCTTATTCTCCTTAACTCTTTTAAACTCTCTCTCGCTCTGAGCCCGGAGTGGGTCTTTTATACTGTGGCCTTAATTACATATTAAATAATTAACTTATTAAGGCTTCAGCCACATTCCCGCAAGCTATTTAGGATGGGGATTCATCCCCATCCATGCCAGCTACACTTTACGAGACCGGCTTTTTACCGGTCTCAAACAATAAATAACAACGTCGGACCGCTTTCATCAGTCCGCACACAAGCACAATATATATATATACTATATATATAATAATGAAAATAATGCAACATAAATAATAATAATAATACATAAATAATAAAAGGGTGAGCAACTTGCCACACACACACATAAACTGTAATTGTTATACAGGTAGTTACTCATGTCCCCACTTTACACACGCAAATCTTCACTTTAGGTCACCAGATCCTCCTTTTAGGTACCTGGGTATAACATTGTCACTTCAACATGCTGAAGGTTTGTTAATAAATTAGTTAGCAAGCAACAATAATAATTAGCTTCTGCTATATTTTATTGTGCAACAATTAATATAGTATAGAAATCAAATATTTTTTAAAAATGGCAGGGATAAATAAGTCCAATTGATTGTAAGCTGGTCAGAAAAATATTGCCTATTTTTTGTGTTTACTGTATGGGGAGAAGAGGCATTTCTTCCTCTATAAAAAGCTTGACAGGCCGCAGTGTGTGGGAATGGAGAAATAATGTCTACCAGGTGGGGGGCTCTATCTGAAGTGGTTGACTTTCAGGTCAGACAGAAGTATATTGGGTATAAATAATTAATCAATGCCTTTCACAAGCTATACAAAAAAAAAATCTAGCTCCCTCGCAGTGTATTGCAAAAATGTAAAATATATGGATCCTGGACTGAGATTGTCTGCATTGATAATTAAGAACATGTAAAACAGGCATCACAGCCAGGCAGGCAATCCTTTCCAGATAAATGCACAACTCCAATGTAACGTGTCTTTGGAACAGACAGATTCCTAGATGTTTTATTGAGGAGCAGTGCGTGGTTCAGTGATTAGTTAGGTGTCTTGTCCGCAGAGACCATTCAAACACAACATGTAGAATATTAGTTGCGAGTTATAACCTCACTGACCAACTGCCTGATCACATCACTGGATCTTGAATGGATAATAATCTGAACTTGAATGATGGACAGCCTTTCACACTGTTGAGAGTTTCACCTTCAACCTCAATATCTTGTATGTTTCTGCTTTTATGTATGATTAGGGCCCTTCTTTTTCGGTTTATACTGATTTTTACCAGAAATTTCTTGGGTTTTACAAAAACTATTATTAATCTTTTACTGATTTTCACCAGAATTTTGGACCACTTAAGTGCATACAAATAGATGATTATATTAAGAAAATACAATACATTACATTAGATATGTGTGTTTATGTTAATAATAAATTAGGGTATATGCGAAGCTGTCTGCTTAAAGTAAGGCAATGCAGTGGAAGCTATAGACACACGCAATACACACAAACATGGCAATACTTTCTCCAGACGATGGCGGTATCACTCTGTTTAAATTCAGAAAAAATCCACCTCACCAACTTTCCTCAGTTGATGTGGAGAGAGTATTTTCTAAATTTGGCTACATCCAAGACTGCAGGAGAACGAGCCTTGAAAAAGACACTTCAAAAAAACTGCTATGCTATGCAGGACTTGGAATTTACACTGAAGCCCCTTGTATCAAGCGTCTGGCAGGGCTTCATAAGGCTAGTAAATGTATTGAAATATGTTATTGTAATGGACGTAGATTGTATATAGGCTAAATGGTTTTAAGTCTCCAACAGTAAACTGTTTATTAAAAAGAAAAGTTGGGGGATTAGACTAAATGGACCACTTGTATACATATAAAAATAGCGTGTTGTAGGTTATATTAACAATAAAAGCATGTATTTTAATAAGCCATCAAAATGACGGCTTTTCGCGGTTCTAGGTAGAAGTGGCAGTTCTAGTGTTAATAAAGCAGGGTCGTCCTGGGTGAGAGAACTAAGTACACAGATCAAATGTTTCTTCATCCGTGCTGCAATGTGGCTTATGCTGTGTCTCAATCAACAAAAATATGGCTAAACACAATAAACAGAAATGTTCTTTGTGGAAGTGAAACCTTCACGTAGGCGTGGCTGTTTGTTATTTTGTCGGCTTACGGACGGATGTCATGCATTTTGTCTCGCTTGACCCGGGTCAAAGCGTGTCGACCCACTTCATGAGGTGGGTATCTGCAACCCGGGTTAATCCAGGTACGACCCAGGTATGTGGTTTCACACTATGTGGGATTGTGACCTGGGTAGCCTGAACCCGGGTCAGGACTCGAGTAGGAGTGCCAGTGTGAAAGGGGCTTTAGTCTCACTCATTATGTATAACTTGGTCTCTTGCTTTTCATAAGCTGACCTCTATCGCTGTGCATACTTGGCCTCTCTCTCTTTGCCCTAACACACTTTTGTCTAAAATGGCTCCTCATTGACAAAAGGGTATTTGCAGAGCGATAATGTATCATTACAATATGCTCATATTTAGAAACAATCAAAGAAAAATTGCAACATTTTAGTTTGTTTTCAAGTGAATTCTAAATGTCTGAAAGGGCCGTGTGATGGGGTACACCCTGCTCCTGAGTGTATTTTGTGTTTGCATTGTATATTGTTGTATTATTATTTAAATGTTTATTTATGCACTGGTGTTTTAGGATGGCAGGGAAGGGTTAATTGACTTTCCTGCCAAATCACCTCACGTGCAGAATGTGCCTGAGCCAGAGTGAATGATTAACAAGCAATCAAGCTCAGGCACAGCTGCATAAGAGGCAGGAACCTCTCAGTCTTGGTTGCGTGTTCAGGGAGAAAGACCGTGAGAGAAACGTGAGTAAAAAATGAGATATAAATAACTATAATTGCTACTCATACTGGATTTCGACCAGCACAGTACTTGTTTGTTTATTGTCTGTTTTGTTTTGGCCAACGTGCCTTTTGTTTTGTTTGTATTGTTTTGTTTTGTACAAACCTTTTATTTAATTAAATATGCACATCTCGCTTCATACCCGTAGTACTGAGTTTGCGTATTTCCTGGTGGGACGTCACCACCAAGCTCTCCGTGTGACAGGCCGTAAGAGTCTCATGCTCTACAGTCTCAGCTAGCCGGACAAATGTAATATACTGACATCAATAAGACACGCACATACCTCTAGACTACAGAGCTTGTTATTTAATTGAATAGTAAGCAGTTCATCTTTGTACCAACTTTGAGCCCTTCTCTTTCCATTCAACTGAATAGGCTCACATGCCACTTTATTACAGACTGTATATGTTTATTTTATAAAAACATTAATTCTCTCTCTCTCTCTCTCTCTCTCTCTCTCTCTCTCTCTCTCTCTCTCTCTCTCCAGGAGGCTAATCATTCCACTACAGAAGATGTCCATGTGGAAATGCTACTGTATTTGCCAACTCTTTTCTCTACACAAGCCCTTTCTTTGTGAAGATTTTGCTTTACTCTCAGATCTCTGTGAAACAGGCTCATGTGAACCTTTGAATTCCAAGTATTTATGAAAAAAAATCCTCATCTGCTTGGCTCCATCTCACAGTTACCCATCACTCTGATGTCAATATTTGTTTTCTGTTTCTCAAATGTTCTCTTTTAATTAAAAAATAGAGATATCTGAAGTAAAAAAAATGTTTCAGAAGTAGGCTTCTTGTCATTGATTTAATAGCAGAGCTAATTGTGCCCCTGAACTAAATATGAGATTTCTTTAAATGTTATATAATGGAATTAGTGAAACCAGTAAAAAAAAAAAAAGTTTCTTTTGAAGAATAAGAAAGTCTATAAATGTACGCTGTCACAGTAAAGATTTTAGTCATGCTTGTAACTTGTACTTGACACTAATAAAATGGTATGTTTTTTCATCTTTGAAGGTAGAAACAACGCAAGTAATCAATGTGTTCATCATTTCATCTTTAAAAGTAGTGGGGAATGATTGGTCCTATCTACAGTACATATGTCAGATTGGTTCTCTTCAATTTCTCTGCATTGAAACCCTGTCAAAAAAGAACAGCTGGCTGCTTGTACTATATCTGCCCTGTGCTTCCTGGCAGAAAGATGCTTGTGCAAAGAGACTGTGAGAATGCCATTTCAAAATGCAGTGGCAAACTCTATGGTGTAAAAATACAGAGCCATTACAACTATTCATCACTGCTACCTGTTTGTTATACGGTGGTTTTCTGTTGTGTTGAGGTCAAAGTATTGTTCGATGAAAAAAGCACCTTGTTTATGATTTACAATCAAAGTTGCCGCATACATATTACATTAATCTTTTGAACAGCTTTGGTTGTTCCAGTAAGACAACAATGAAGTTCTTAGAGTAGTTTGTGAAGTGAGTCCTAAAATAGAATAAATCCCTGAGTTGTATAAACAGTGTTATTAAATGTTGCTTCATGTACAGAAGATAGAGGATAAACCATGAATGTTCTTCCAGTACTGTAGTTATTCCACAAAGAGGTCGAGCGGGTTGTTTACAGTTATCCTCATTTGTGGAATAAACACAGTACACTATGAACGTTCATTGAGTACTCTGTTTACATAACAAGCACAATGTTTGCAAAAGGAAGTAAGTTTAAACCTATATTTAACCTCTGATGTTAGAGAATTACGTTCCTTAGATTAAGCTGTGCAGCTGCTTTGCAACACAATGGCGTAATTTGGAACAGTGCGATTCGCCCAGTCATTCTGTCATTGGATTTGAATGTATACAAGATATATTCCACAATGAGATTCACTCAGGACTCGGGACAATAGATTTCTCATCGCTTGTTGTATAAATAAAGTTTATGCATTCTTTTTTTTTTTTTAAATAGAGGGTTGGGGGCGGTCTAGATTCAATACATTTGTGTGGTTTTTGAGAATGGCTCCATATTTGTAGGACATGATTAAGTATTTTTATATTTAATCCAAGGAGTTTATTTTTGTACATTGTTTTGTATGACAATTTAATTATTAGGCTTAGTTTAGCAAGATTGCTCACTGCTGAGAGAACAACAGGGATTGCAGGGGTGTCAGAACCTTTGGCAAGGTATATTTACTGCCTTCTGAAGTTAAACGACACAGATGCAAACAGGAAGTTAAAGCCCTTGTGTACTGTCAGGCTGTTAGAGTATCGTCAGGTGCAGGGATTAATTTAGCTCCTGTAGAAGCAACAGACTGACAGCATTGGAGACTGGAGCCTTCTATCTTTGTATCTAATTGCAGGACAGGTACAGCGCCATGAGAAATTGAATGTCTGCAAAAGGTTAAGGAATGACAGCACTGGTGATAGAAGTATTTTGTTTGCCCACATGGGTAAATGAAGCCCGGTTAGAATCACTGTGAAGTTATTTTAGGAGGCCAGGTGGCCTATGTACTCCCAGTTTCTTACATTTAAAAATATTTAACTTTTTTTAACCTCTTTGATTGTTCCCATAGACAGCACTTTTTTTTTTTTTTTTTTGCTTGAACTGGCAATGACAACAGAAGCATTGACATCATTCTTCAAAATGATAAAGAACCCTTCGAGAAAAGCTTAAAATACCTTTGAAAGTTGCATTTTTATTGGCAGGTGTATTGAGTATACAAAACATTTGATTAGACCTAGATCATATTTAAACACTATAATAAAGCCAGTATATGAAACATGTACCTGTTCCGTTTGACTGATTATTGTTGATACATAAATCTTGGGACTCTATGTAAATTTTAAGTTTATATAAAAGCACGGAGTGTTTCCATTTCTAATGCATTATATGACAATATGTCTGTACTAAGTGCAGATTCAAAAGGAAAAACACATATCTTTTTTACTCATCAAATGGAAAAACTAAATAATGGTTTGAATACATTTTGTACTAAGGGATAATGGTAGCACAAAGGCAGATTCAATGATTGGAACCATTGGTATATGGTGGTGGGGTCCATTGATATTAACGGGTTGCAGTTCAGCTCAGTGGGCACTTTTATTTATCAATAAATACCACCAATGGTAAAACATTTTAGCAATGTTAGTCTACTCCTCCCTATAAAATAATGAACACAATATTTCCTCCACAGTCTGGGGTTAAAAAAAAGAAAAGAAAGCACAGAACAAAACAAGAAGTGCACATCTTCTCCTGTACACTGCTGTAGATAAGCGTGGTGACTCCCAGTCAGCTTCCAGAATCCTAACACAGCCTCTTTCATCTAGGGCTAATTAGCAGAGATTCTGTGATTTTAACCGGTTCCAGCATAGCTCAGTTTTCTTTACCAGAACTTTTCCTCTGCAAAAAACAAACACTGGTTTTCTTTACAAGTGGCGAGACATGAATCTATACACACTTCCTGGTCAATACATTACATGGTGAGCCTCCCTTGTCACAGTATCACATTTATATATTCAGACATACTAGTCATACCACAATTGTTTTGAACCAGTACGCTGCCGTTCCATGGTACCATATCAGTACCACTACTGGTTAATACTGTGTAATGAATCTCTTCCTAGTGGCTGATGAGTTAATAATGACACAGCTTGCTCTTTAGTTGAATGGTAAGATGTTTGTCTTTTAACCATATGGTTTACGGTTCATGTCCAGATTGCTTGCCTTTCCATTCAATTCAATAGGCTGAGATGCCAATTCATTACAGTGGCACCCTATGGGAAGAATTTCGACTCCTGTGGTTGAAACAGGTTATTAAATATCCATGTTCTTTGCATTATTATAAGCTAGTGCATGTATGCTGGCTTGCGTGATTCTAAAGTTGTTCCGAATCCTTGGGGACGGCAAGTGGTTGCGGTTATGAGTCCGACACTGAAACTCCTTCAGCCTAGGTGGACGCACACTTGTGTTTACACTCGAGGACAGAACGTTGATTAAGTGTGTGTGGGGCGGGGAGGGGGTCATTAATAATACTTATATCAGCATACGGTAAGATTTGTGCTTACCTCTCAACTACAGAGCTTGCTTTTTAGTTGAATATTAAGACCAAGTGGTTTGCGGTTCCATTCAGCTCAATGGCTTGACATGCAAAATGTAAAGGACATTTATTAAGTTTTAGACCTTAAAGAATATGATAACCATAAGGCTCCATGTTCCCAGATGGGATTTTTGTTTTACATCACACTCTAATGTCTTAGGTACAGTACCTTTTACCTGTCTTTTTTGTAAGTACCAGAATACACTACAGTGTGGGTTAAAAATCCTGAACTGTGCTAAGCTGTACTGGTGAACCTGGGGCCGCTTACTTCACTGGCTTGCTAAAAACCCAGTAATAAAGGAAAAGCAGTGGAGTGTCTGCTCATAAATACAAGCACATTTCTATAGTGAGCCTATTGAAACAAATCTGAAGCCTAAGCCATTCTGAATATAGTTAATTGACATAAAAAGAGATCAGGGAAAGAGTTTTGTTTTTCAGCTGTAGGAGTTGCTATTATCAATACAGCCACATCATTGATAAAACACTCTAATTTACTTCCCCATAAATCAATAGCTTATCTTCTGTCCAGTTAAGATTTGGGATTCAGTGGTTGTTACATTAGAGCTCAGTAATGGCCCATTAGCTTAAACAAGTCTTCGGTAATACTTTTTTAATAGCAAAGGCATTTTACAGGCTTTGTCTTAGTATTCTAAAAAGCTGGAAATTAATTCTGTGAATGTAAAAATGTGACGGAATAAACAGTGCGTCCCTAATGTCTATTTAGTAATGTTTATGTTCTCTCGACATATTTTAATCAAGTTCAAGTGCTGTCACAAAGTGTAAATTGTTATTATCATCATTAAACTAGGAATTTTCAACATTTTTTTTTTCAGTCTGGCCAACACAAAATAGAGAGTATAAGCAAATGTAATGTAATATATGTGGTCATGTCACAAGTCATGCAATCCACTAGACCTGTATAAGTTGTGTGAGACATGTGTGCAACTATTCAGTAACAATAATGGAAAAGGATCTTTGTGGCTTCACAAGGAGCATGATAGCGGATTACACCAGTCAGACCCCAGTCATACCAAACGATGTGTCCCCTGATGTGGTAATCGTAATGGACCAGATATGAAGAATACATTGCAACTATTAAATGTTTAGTCCCTGGTCTCAGTCTTAACTCTTATCACTGATTGGACTGTGCAATTAATCTACACTGACTGCTCGACCTGTCTGTTCTCCTTATTTATACAACAGAACTACAGTGAATGTGATTGAAAATGGCATGCTCTTAACAGAACATGCAAGTACCTGTGACAATCTGGATTCTGAAATAAAAAACATGAAGAGAATTAACACAATTCCTCGGTAACTGGCAACAGTGAAAGACCAACAATGATCAACAACTTTTTGCTCACTTCAGGAGTGACTGTCGTTTAATGAACCAGCTTGAACCCAACGTGGTTGGTTATGAATTAAAGTTTTGAATCAATAAATATGTATCTGTGCCCCTCAAGAGATTAATACCAGTGAGTGAAACTTGAAAAATGAACTGTTCCAGAACTTACTAGCAGGACGCAACCTTTTAAAAAGCCAAGGGGGCATTGTGCACAGTTTGTTCAAAGAATGGGGTTGTGCGTAAGCAGCTAAAGCAGCACAATTGTTTTTGCTTTTGCTTTTAGTTTTTTATTTTATTTTATGACACCAGCTGCTTTTTAATCATATATAAGCTGTGAGTCAACCCTGTTCTGAATGGTGGTAACAAGACGTAGTATCTGTGTGAGTCATCTGGTGAGGGCATCACAGCACTCTGGTGTGTGGGAAGGCTGCTAAACTCAACCACAGCAGGGCCGCAGGTATATCTTCCGTTTGGAGAAGGAAAATAAATGCTTTAACCCTTTGGAAGATGGATGCGATTCAATGTATTTATTTATTTTTTTTCTTATTGTTTTTACTTTGTAAAATGTTATCCAATTATTAAATCAAGGGGAGCAGTGAATGTATTTATACATTTTTTGTTTGAGGTGGCTCTGCCTGTAATTTAAACATTAGTTCAGGTTTACTGCAGATACTTTAAAAGAAAGTATTTGACAGAGCTGTGTATTTTACATCAGTGTGTATTACATTTTTGCCATAAACAGAGGTATAAATTATAAACCAGACATTTTGAAGCCCACAAGAGATTAAAAAAAATTGTAAAAAAAAACCCCAACTTTGCAGTACATACAAAATTACTTTTATTTTGTATGTCCACGTGGCAAAGTAATGAGTGAATACAGGTGTGTGCAGTGCAGAGTGGATTTCCAGGTGCAAGGGTGTTTATTGATTTAATTAACAATGTCCAGAGCCTTATGGCAAACACCTGTAAGTGATAATGATGGAGTGATACAGCGGCGTGTATCACTCGGTATTTGTAAATCCCCTGGTTTGACCTGTAACCAAAAGTCCCGTTTTACACACCAACACTAAACACAAAACACAAACACAGTTCCTAGTGATAGTGAATAAGTGGTGTATTACAGTTCTCCGTGAAATGCAGGGGTGAAAGTGATGTCTGGGTTTATGCTGGCTTTCGCTACAGCTCCGAATCGTGCAACTGGTAGTCTATTAAAAAACAGACGACAGTTAACAAAACACTAACAAACATAAGACAAAATTCACGGTTCACGATACTGCAACACAGACTCCTTGTAGGTTTAAAACACTAACCATTTACCAAGGAACAGATCACTTACACTACGCCCCCCTATTTATACCCTCGCTCATGACCCCTAGGTTAACGAGCGCATCCACTCCTCCAATCCTCGGATGCCACGCCGTTTCCCGTCCGAGTCATTGAGTTTGGGTACCATAGCTTCATCCCCTTCCTAAATGACTGACTTCCACCTACCCTAAGGAATAAATTGTCGTGCCATTTAGTTAAGGGTACTCTGTTCCTTTTATACAATGCCCTGACAGGTCGGGAGTTAATAATATCACATTGTAGTATTACAAAGGCAAGCTGCTAAATGTTAACACCATCAAATTAATTCAAGCAGGCCTCACCGAGAAATTAATTATATGCATGCCTCAAACAATAACATTTAAAATACATTAATATAATATACAAATGTAGTATTTAAATAATGACAGAAGGCTTTTACAAGACTGAAGGGATGTTTAACCTGCCTGTCTGTTAATAATCTCTATGGTACCTGAGTTTTGTGCACGCCCACCTGATCACTAAAGACGTGATTTGCATGTGCCTTCTTGGGGTCAGGAAAACATTACGTTAGAGTAAGAAACACGCACAGCCATGTTTGATGGGGATATGTTGTTAAAAATTACAGAGGAGAGATGTTTAAAATAATTTTCATGGTACAATTACACATACAAGCCTAAAACAATTATTCAAAGTAATGAGAATATTAAACAAAACAAAGGTTTTGTTAAATTTCCACAGCTATAAATATTCACTTGAACATTATATTGCAGATACAACGGCATTCTGTGTATTTTGTATATACATATATAATAATGAAAAGCAACAATAAAATACTAATGAAGACAAAAGTTTTTTTTTTTTTTTTTTTTTTTTTTTTACAGTGTTACAGGTTTAAAAATATTTTTAACTTGTAATTTTTCCTAAGCAGTGCTAATAGTAGGCCACAGTGCCTAATGTAGCTGAATAAGTGGGCCTCAGGTAAAAAAAAAAAAAAGTTTGGGAATCCCTTGTATAGAGTCTTCTTACGCTAAGCAGAGGGGTCAAGTGATCCAGATATCCATTGAACCAAAGATTGATTAAGCTGGAGGATAATGTTCAGAAGCAGGCAGCACTGGCAATGGGTAAGCTAAAGGTATGTACAGTATGCACTGCAATTCTTCATTTTCAGTGTTTATTTTTGAGGAGCACACAATATACCACAATACAGCACTCATCTTTTACAGTAACATATATATTTTGAGTCAACTCTTCATTGAAACATTAAAACCTTTTAATTGTGCAACATAGGCAGGCACTTTGCTGCTCCATGCAATGCACTGATGAGGTCATAAACTTTCTGTTGCAGTAGCGCAACGATGATCATGACAAAACCGACGCATGAATTGGGAAAGCATGAAGAACGAGAATAAACAAGAAAGATGTGTCGAGGTGAAGGCAAAAAGAGGGCCAGAACAGAAGAACAGGAATTAAACCAGTGGAAGACAGAGAAGGATTAATTGAAATGGTGTCTGTCCTGACCGAATGATGATTTTGGTTTACACTGTCTTCCTCCTGGTGTTCTTTGTCATTGCTATGTATGTAAGGGGCAGGGAATCCCTATAAACACCAGGCTGTATGCACTACTGCATGGAAGGTGGAAAGGCACCTTTGATTTGCATATGGCTGCCTTCTGGCTCAAGACTAATAAGAATGGATAAGTAGAGAGGGGTCAACATTTTATAGCAGGCTCTGATAACAAATGTACGCTGCTGGGTATAAAATAAAAATAATAAACACATCCCAGATACCTCAGGAGTTTAGTGTACAGATGAGTCAGAATGTGTCAAATACAAATTATGTTTTATTTTTAGTATGACATTTAAAATACCAGATCTAAAGAAAAGTAGATAGCTATAAGTTTTGGGATCTCCAAACAGTAATTTAATATCATAAAAAAACAGTTATAAATAAGAGGAGGCCATTTGGTCCATTAGCACTTGTCCAGTTCCTAATAGCAAATTGATCACTGGGCCACAATGCCTCAGCAGCAACTACATGGGTTAGCATTCCACACACCCACCACTCTGTGTCAAAAAGGACTCCCTACTTCAACCGATCCAGAATCTCTCCATTCAACTTCCAAATGTGTTGTCTGGTCTTGGTCCCTAAGCAACTACAGTGCTTCTACACATTAAATGGTCACACCCTGTCTGATCCAATATTTCCTTAACTAAATATTATGAATTGTTAATATAACTGCCTGTTTCTCTTTACTTTTCTCCACTTGTTCAGCCTTGATATTATTCAGTGAAACCCTAGCCAAACTACAGTAACAAAGAAACAGCAAACTCAAGTTTAAGGGTATGAGTCCTACCCCTTGGCGGTGAAAAATGTACATGCAGACATTCCTGGAGTATTGGATGTTACTATAGCCAGTTTCACTGTGTTTGTAGATCCATACTGTAGAGGGAATGCTGGTTTTAACTCTTTCTACAAAGCTCTAACACTCCTCAACACAACAGACCAGTTAACCAGTCTTAGTTACTTTTTTTGTGCAGATTCAGTGCTCAAAGAGTTAATAATAATGCTAAAGAATAGAGATTAAGTCACTTTGATTTTTCATTTTCAATTACTTCCTTGCATAATGTGATGAAATTGGATACAAATGTGAGTGAAGCTTTTATCTCTGTCTAGTAATTATAAGGGTCTGTATTTCTCTGATTGCTGCATTCGGCATGTAGCAAGATAATAACTGGGAATTGTTCTTTTCTCTAATTCTCTCTCAATAAATCCTGAACGGATGTTGTGTCATTTGGTCGCTAAAAGCCACATATTAACCAGAGCTTCCCTTATGGTGCTTGTCTTCTGATCTCAGCACTGCTGTATACAGTTGCCAAGACCTCTCATCGTAAAGTCAAAGGAGTATACTTGTGATTCCTGATCACTGTGTTTGAGTGTTTAACTGGATATCTTTCATATCTTTTTCTGTGTGTTTAATGTGGCTATCAGAAAAATGTCCCCAAAGATAAGGAACAAGGATTTGGGGAATCATGTTTTTTTTTTTTTTTTTTTTTTTTTTTAGAGGTTGTGATGTTTATTGTCAAGTCAAGAATCTTACCTCAGATAGCCTGTTTGCCAAAAACAATTTTTTTTTTTTACATTTCTGTTACTCCCTCCACATAGTCACTTCCTATATAATCAGGTAGAGCAACTCACTGTATAGTAAGATAGGTTTACAGAGCACAGTGCTCTGAAATACATTCAGATAATTTTCTTATTTCTTTATAAACTCTTTAAACTATTATTTACAGCAGCACTTTAATATTAACTGGGCATTCAACTCCATTCACTGCATTTTTTATAGGGTTATCTATGTTGGTATTATTACAATGTTCAAACTTTTGCTAGATCTTATACTGTTTAACCAACCCAATACAAAACAGGAAGTACAACCGAACCGCTCTGTTGTCATTATTCAAGTTTTTAATCCTGGTAAAGTCTCTGATATTGGTCGTTCACACTTTTCAAATGGATAGGAAGTACACAATTCTACAGTCAAGGACCTTGTTTGAACTGTAGCTTAAACCGGTGTCTCCTCTTTTGTGGTATCTTTTATTTCTCAGATTATTCCACCTAATACCTTCCCTGAAATTGATTCAATTCACCTGGGGAAAGGATAAAAAGAACACCTGAATAATGAAAAAAGTCCCTATGCAAATTAAAGGAACCTGCCTCTCCATTTCATCAAAGGTCACCTGCAGTTCTGCAGCTCTCGTAGCTATTGAATCCCCATTTTTCAAGCCACCACACCCGACTGAGTTGTAAATGGCTCTGTTGCTAAGTCACAGAATGGGATTGCAGCCCCTTGTTCATTCATTCGTGTGTTGAACTAGTGTTTCACAGCCTTGAATCGATGAGCGACCAGCAGAGTGTTTGGAGGAAAAGAGTTTGAAACGCTATTATGTAAAGGTAGTGGAGGGAGACGCAGGACTCATGGCTTTATAAATAACGCTTTGCGGACTGTGTGGTTTTTTTTTTTTTATAATATATAATCATCTTCCATTGAATTTGTAGCTGCCAGGCTGCAATCAAGCACTGCGTTGCATGTGTCACCTTGCCACCGCTCCACCAGAATTGAATCAATCTCATCTCCCAGCTTTCTGATGTCCCTTATGCCTTTCTTCTCTCTCCTCTGTGATGAGACCAACACCTCCTACTTACTGAGTTTCTTCTTTCCATTTAGGCTGTGCTTGTGCTTGTTCTCTTCTTCGATATGCTCCAAATACCACAGTTTTCTAAAAGAAAACATTCTCCTTAGCCCTTATTATAAAATGTTGAGCTATTTGTCTTATGTTATTTTATTTTTTAAGTACAGTGTTAAAAATATTTAAGAAAGATTAAGAAACATTAAGACTTGCAATATTTGTTTTTCTTGGCGATAATAATGATGTGTTAAACATGTTTGAAATGTGTTATCTGGTTATTTATAGGGCCTCCGTTTAATCCATGTCCCATGGAGTATTTTTAGCTTTTGCCTGCTGTGTTATTTATGTTTAAAAAGCTATATATATATATTTATATACAGTATATAACGTCATTCGTGCACAAAAAAAGAAAGGAGGCATTTTGGATACATACATTGAACCTAGAGGACTTAATGAGACACTTGAATTAAGTTATTTTTATTAAACCTGACAATTGATGTTAATGAAGAATTCAGCTGACAAATGTTTGCCTACCTTTGTCCCTATGTAAAATTGAGTGACTACTGTTTCATGGTTCCATTTTCTTCTGCAAAGCAAAATCCAACTTTCATGACTTTTATAACGGTTTATTTCTGAATGCTAGAAATGAGTTAGAAATTTACTTTTGGTTTATTTATTTATTTAATGTAATTGTACTTACTATGATGTATTTATCATGTCCTTTTGTGTGTGTGTGTCTAGCCTTATATTTGAAACTATTTATTTGAACATTAACAAATGCTGAATATGGATTTATGTAACACATATATTTAAATATTGAAATAAATGATGGTTAGTTGAGCACACACATTTGAAATTAATTACAATTATGTAAATTATCTTAACTACTTTTAAACACCTGTGTAGTTAAATTAGTGATTCGTAGCAGTGATGTCATAATTGTTAGCCACTATATTTAATTGACTCGTGCTACCCTTTTTTACTTGTAACCTGATGAAGACACGGACGTGTCGAAACACGTAGTTCTACACAATTTTTAATGTCAATGAATACACTTTGATGGGATACCTGTCTCTTCACCTTTTTTGAACAGTTTGTCACCATTTGGATCTACATGAGAGTGCTGCTATACCATCTACTACTACTAAATACAAGTGAGCTTACTACCTGCTGTATCAGAGGCCATTCGTTTTAAAATATATATATATATATATATATGGGTTATCAGAAAAATATATATATATATATGGGTTATCAAGTAAAAGTCAGAATATAGCAACTGCAGACATGTTTCACCTTGTTTGGGGCTCATCATATATATAGCTCTTTAAGGACCGTGATTGTATATACACGATCATACTGAAGTGCCTGTGATCGAGTAAACACAGTAAAAAATGCCGGTCTATTAACTGAGATGACCTGGTGGCCTCTATTTATTACACACACAAGCTGCTGATGCAATGAAGCAGTGTTTCAGATGCCCCTAATTTGATTTTACAAAAACAGCTGAACTATTTAGTTTTTCTTCTCAATAATTGATTGCAGTTGCTCTGATGATTCCAAATACTTTTAACATACAGATTTACCCATGAAGGTTGGGGTGAACTGCATCAAATAATTGAGCCCATCTGACCCGTAATGATGTTACATGGTGGCCCCATACCTTGTTGCTGTTACAGTGTCAAGGGTGCGTAGAGCTGCCATGAGCAGCTGACTGGACAACTCTGATGTCATGGTTTATGTAGGTGCACTGTCATTCTGAAACCAGACATCTCTGTCAGATCATAATACGGTATGTAGTCAGGGATGGACCCAGTTAGCTTGTAGCACTCGCTACCCACTACAGCATAAGAAGCTTGCTACCTGCTGCACTTAATTGCGTGGCAGATGCCTGGCCAGGCAATCGCATTGTTCTCATTAATTTGTTAAATAGACAAGGGTGTTCTTTGAAAATAAAGTCAATTATTCTATATTACATTATCAATGTAAATTATACCACTTAAGCAAACACATCAATAAACTCAGTATATTTTCCTATATGCCTGCTATTCCTGTCTCTGCATTGGCCATCTGTGGTTGCTAGTTAAATGTATTTGTTGTCCCTAATGTTATACTCTAATTAATTTGGGAACAGGTTTTTGTCTGATGAACCAGTAATTGTTTTTCGCTATTATCTAAATGGGTGTTAATCCATGTCTTGTTAAAGGTGAGGGGCCAATTCTCTTTAAATTCACTCTTTTTTTTCCTGTTTGAGGGTGGTTGGTTAAGCTACCGCTGCACAACCAGACTCTGAAAAGAAAACCAGTTTAAGTGGAAAATATCTTCGGTTCATTGTATTGTTTTCTTTAGTTCAGAGCATTTTCACCCCAAGTAGTAGGGGGGGGGGGGTTAAACTGTTGTAAGTTAACTGAGTATGTGACCAGGTGAATTTATAAAAACCTCCAGTAAATACCATTGTGGATCAGTCAGTTCTCTTCAATTCCATGCTGAGGGATTTGTGTGTTTGGATTGTCCAGTTCCAGGGAGTTGCTGCTGTGGACAGGTTTCACAATGCTGTGTGTGATCAAAGCAGTTTTTGTACTCACTTTTGTGCCGGATTTGTTTACCTGCTGTGTGATTGGGGTTTTTTTGCCCATTGTTACACTGGATTACAAATATGCATTTTTACTTGGACAATTGTTTTTTTTTGTTTTTCTTTATCAGGGTTAACCCTTTACGGTCCATTTATTCAGCACGTCTTAGGCGCATCAATTCACCACTGATCCCGTGTTTAAGCACTACTGGACATGCAGCCGTGCATTTATTGGTGTAACAAGAGCCTAAATACCTGCATTTCCTCATTACCAGTTTTCCTGAGAACTTGGTGTTGAAATCCCACATTAAACTCTGCATACATGTTAGTTGATGCTGTCTCTATTTTTTCAGACAATCTTGCTGTCATGATCTCACACATTTGGTCTTTTGACCACTGCTGTGCTTAACCAATGTTGTTTTTAATGCTGTATGCCACACAGTTACCACTAGTGTAGCATGATCATTGTGGATGTGTTCAATGCTTCACTATAAATCAAGACATGAAAAATGAACCAAAGTTAAAGATCTGTCAGAATTCCATCTTATTTTGTGTACAAATGTCATCTTGTGCAGAGAACATGAGACACATTTCTAAAATTAAAAAAAAAACTTTTTTTATGTTTAAAAATAGGAGTACAATCTTTGTTATTTTGATATTTAATAAGTTAATAACGTCTTGTTTAGGTTATCTCATACTCTAAGCAATGTCATTCTGCACAGTTTGAGCAGCCAGAAGCGTTAAAAGCATTTGTTAGTAATTCTTAATGTTTAAGATGGCATCTCTTATAACAATAAGAGACACCCTATACACAACCTATTAACTTATATACATAAAATCTGACATACAACCACATTACCACATGCATACAATATAGTACAAATGAGATATCCAGTTGCCTAGAATAGTGCAAATCTCAGACTCTGAGTCATCACACTGCAAATCTAATAACATTGTCCAAATACCTTACTTGTATCCATTAAGTCTGATCATCAGTTAATTTTAGAATTTTGAGCAACATAGCTAACATTACTAACATGCTTCATATCAAAAGAATAGCTGGTTTGGTCTGAGTCATCCTGCTGAATTAAATTACAGCTCAAACAATGCCTGTCAGACTTGTCTAATTCAGATGCATTATTTTGTCTTACAGTCTGAGTGCTTTAGCAGTAAGCACCACTACCCTGCACTTATCTGTATGCTACGTTGTTGAATTAAGCACTGGGACTATTACATTCTTGTGCTGTTTCCAGTCCGTAGGAGCAAGCTTGATCTTGCAGTTGTTTGAGTAAAATGAACGGAAGTTTACTAGCAGATCATTATAAAGTCATAATGATACGTTCTGAAAATGCTTTCTAGATCCAGGTCCTCAGCTGCCCCTGTTAGATTTTGTTTGCATTCATAAGCATGCAGTACATGAACTAACTTTCTTTCTTTCTCTCTCTCTCTCTCTCTCTCTCTCTCTCTCTCTCTCTCTCTCTCTCTCTCTCTCTCTCTCTCTCCCACCCACATGGCTCTGAATGCCTGTTAATGCTGTTTGCGTTTGTATTGTGTCATCTCAAACAATTAATACGCTTCCCATAAATGTACAGATACAGGGTGTGACAGGATTGCAGTCAGTATAACTGTGACACTGCAGACAACACCTTCCTTTCTCAGTCAGCAGCTCCCTGTTGCACAAAGAGTCATCTTCAGTGATGTCTACCATTTTCTAAAAATGTGATACATAGCTTTTCTGGTTGCAGTCCTTACATGCTGTACAAAAAAATAGATACAAACACATTACATCTACATTGATAGTCATGGCCAGCTATAACAATGCTGAAGTATGTTGCATTATGCTCCACGATAAAACTGAGGTCAATGCGATATGTACTTTAGTTAACCAGTCTTGCATCTTCTGCATGCTCAAGGGCATTATCTGACTAGAAACTGATTTGCCAGCGATTACTACTGAAATACAATGAAGGTCAGGCAAATGTAGAAGGCCGTCTTCTAAAACAAAATACTACATGTTATAATTTGATCAAACAGGAAATTAAACTAAACCCAGTGAAAGAGAGTACAGTAGATGTGAACCAATGCACAGAAAGTTCAACCTTAATTTTTCGAACTGGTCTTAATCAAAAACATACAAGTAACCTCATATTTCAAACTGTTTCTTTGTAGCTTAATGCTTTATCGTTCAGATTGGTTAAAAAAAGTAATAATAATAAGTAGTGGTACTGTACTTCTATTGCATTGGAAAACATTTTCACTAATTCATCTGCCACGGATTGTGCACTAATACTGCGCATAGGGAAAGCTTCAGGGTAGGGAGTCTCATAGTCTACAAAAACTAAAATGAATGGATATCCTGAGTCTGTTCCATCCAATGGGCCCACGATATCTACCCCAATGTGACTGAATGATATGGAAACGAGTGGGAGTGGTGCCAAGGGAGCCGGCCTTACTCCTTTTGAGGCCATTAATTGGCATATTGAACGCCACATATTTCCATATATCTCCATAAAATCTGGGCTCAGGATACTCAATAGAGCAACTGATTCCATATGGAATAATAAGGATATGTAATTGGGGTTGATTTATCTACCATCTACCCCTCCACAGACCAGGCCCGTTCCTTCAACAACTGAAAAGGGGGGTCATTTCCTTGCTCACCCACCATGCTCGATATCATGGTCCCAAAATGTCTGTGTGTCAAGAGGAAGTGGCTCCGTAGCCGTGATAGGCTCAGAGTGGGTTTACCCTGGTAATTCACACTGTGTTCCCACCCCTTTTCCCCCCGTTTTATCACCTGGGGGTTCTTGACCCAGCTCCTTCCTCCACTCTGGTCCCCTCCAAACTTTGTTTTCCTAGGGCAAACGTTGGTGTTAAACAGATCGGACTTCAGATTACGTAATTGCACACAACGCTGTGACAAGTATGTTATTTTTTTCAATTTACCATAAAAACCTTTGTCAGACTTCAGATAATCAAAACCGCAGTTAGTCTGGTTATTTTTTATTTTTTTTGCCATGAGATTCGGCAACCACAATGTGTTCAAGTACAAAAAATTACCTGGCAGCATACTAAATCACCCAAAATGTTTATAAACAAACAAAACATTTACTGTAGTGAAATATCTGTGTGGCAAACTCCAGGCATGACAAATCAATCTAAATGTATTTCACTTAAGCACCTAACCAATAGATCTGGGTTTTTGACATGGTGCAGCAATTCAATAATTGATAATTCAGTTTATCTGGGATGATTAGTTCTCTTATTAATAATATTTAATTGACGTGTTACCAAGATCAAGGATTTACTATGAACACATGCACGCCAGACACAAGGAATGTTTAATCAATAGTAGTATTTTATTAAGTACACAAACATTAAACAGAAATCAGAAAAGTCAGAAAGTAAATATCTTAGTCTCTAAGCACCAAACACAAGTCAAAAGCTCTCACTGCACTCATGCTGGCTAGCAGGCAATTGAAATATGACCCTGCCTGTCTCCTCACACACAAAGCAGCCACTGCAGCAGCTCAAGCAAGCTTTGACGTAGCTCACACACACACACACGCCCACATACAAGCACAGCCTCAACTGAAGTGATGCAGACAATCTTAAAATATATCACATTAAACTTATTAATGGTATATAGAGTAAGGATATGGCAAGTTTACTTTTAAAGAAATTCTTCATACAACAATATGAGATAGATTACTTATAGTTAATTCATCAAGTTTCACTAAAAGTTATTTCACACGCAAAGTGTGCAAACTAAATAATTAACCCTTTGAAGTCCATTTATTCAACGCGTCTCAGGCGTGTCAGGTCCAATTTATTTTCACACGCGTAGTTTATTTTAGACGCACTGTTTAAAAGTATTTTTTTCACAATAAAACAGGTTTAAAAGGCACTGCATATCAACAGGACACTCACTACTGCATATCCAGCCCTTGTTCTTTTTTTCCAGCTTCTCTCGGCTCCTATCGGTCTCACTCGGCCATTGGATGGTTTTCTCAGCTTTTTCTGAAGAAAAAATGACTAGAGACCTGTATTTTACGTCTTTTTGATGATTTTGGACATCGGACTGGAAAGGGTTAACAGTTCAATTCTATGTGAATGTGTTACAATTAATTAATTTAGTTCCATGAAAGGAAAATGCAACTGGAATTATACTCAACAGTTCCTTGAAGATTAGAATTTTGGTCCTCTGGTTTGGAAACTCACACTGTTGAAGTGTCCAGTACAAAAGGCTCTCCTCTCAGCAACAAAGTCTTCAATCCCACATTGGATCAAATTCGGCAACAAAGCTTTCAGTTCTGAATAGAATCAACAAACAGCTACAACAGTCTTCAGTTCTTGATATAGGATTCACAACAGCGCCCGTCTGCTCTGTCCTCTTTGCTGAATTTTTTAGATACGCAGGTAGCAGGGCACAGTTTCTTTTGGATACTGTGGTTTTAGGTGTACAGCAGACCCAGACTGGTTTGTTTGATAACAGTCTCTGTAAGTTTTACGGCAGTCCTCCAGCTGGGCATCAGTCTCGTTGCTTGTGGTAGTGAAACGCTTGTAACTTGCTTCCTCTTCTTGGGTCCGCTGCAGCTTTGTTTAGTAGAGTGACAGCACCTTGTTTAGCATTCAATGTGGAACTTTGAACAGGCTGGCTGTAGGGGTGACATCAGGCCAGAAAGAAACACACAGACAGGCAGTACTGGCAGTACTGAAACTGAGATGCTGCGGCGTTCAGTGTTTTATTACACACACAGAAAAATAAACAAAAACAGCACATGGCACTTTGAGCTTCCAGCACATTGTAGCAATTATTTCTTTTCTTACTTTTTATTCTCCTCTCCACACCCGCTCTCCACTCATGAACACACAACCCCGAGTGATTAAAACGTACATCTATATATACTGTTGTGCCGGGATTCAATTACTAATTAATTATTCACTTGAATCCCAGCACGTGAACTAATTTGTGCAATCCTGTTCTCACATACTTTATCTGCACGTGAAGTGACTACACAGACCCTTTTATATCCCATGTACCAATACCTATACACCAACATTAACACACCACACGCAACACATAACACAAAATCCACACACGGGTAGGGCACAATGCCACAGGAATGCAGAAAGTTTAGTTTTGCTTGGATATTTATAGTCTTTTCACTCTGCTGAGTAGCCACTTTCAGGTGACCATTTGTGTATCTTGCCTTTTTAACTCATGAATCTTTGATAAGCCGAATTGAACAGACGGAGACTGTGACACACAGAGAAAAAATGGCACAGAGTAGGCAGAGAAAGTCAAGGCAGCCTGAAGAACTTGCACAGATGATGGATGAGGCAGAAAGTACAGATGAAAGCAGTTTGGGTGATGATTTTGATCAATCTAGTGACGAGGAAGTACATTTTTCACTTACTGAGGAATCTGAGGAAAGTGACCACAAACCACAAACCACATGCACAGCCAGAGGTGGAATGGAGACGTGCATCGGTAAGTGCAGATGCTTTCACAAAACTCCCATTTACTGTGATAAATAAGGGACTTAAAGGGAGTACTACTTTGAGAACTGCACTGGAGTTTGTTCAACTTTTTTTCACGAATGCTTTGTTTACTGAAATTATAAATGAAACCAATAGACAAAAACTAAAAGGACCACTGTGTCATAATTCTATTTGGAACTCCTGGAAACCTGTTACGTTACCAAAGATGAAGGCATTTTTTGGTGTTCTCCTGAATATGGGACTGAATGTAAAAACTGACATAAAAGAATATTTCTCAGAGGAATGGGCCGACAGAATGCTGTTTTTCAAAGATGTATTCAAGAGATCACGTTTCTCACAGATCGTTTGGATGCTGCACATTTGCCCTCCCCCACCCAGGTGTCTCAGGCTGCTTTTATTAGCAGAGGACAAAATGTCAGGAATGTGATCAGCTACATAGACACAAAATGTCGTGAGCTATTTATCCCAGGTAGAGACATTTGCATTGATGAGAGCACCGTTGGCTTCAAAGGAAGGATTATCTTAAAGTGCTACAATCCTCAGAAGCCTACCAAGTGGAGGATGCGTGTGATTGTTTTAGCTGACTGTGAAACTGGTTATGTCTTTGCTATTGTTCCTTACTTTGCCAGCCCAACAACTGAGACCAGACATGCCGTTTTCATCAAGAATGATTTTTCACCTGTGTGAAACATTGCTGCAGACAACAAATGGACGTGGCTTTCATTTGTTTACAGACAAATTTTACACAGGTTATGACCTGGCCATGGAACTGCTAAAAATAAAAATCCACCTTACTGGAACAGTAATGGCCAATAGAAGAGGATTGCCAGTACCAGTGAAGCAAGGCCTCAGACTGAAAAAATGAGTCTCATTCAGCAAGGACAACATGGTGCTAGGATGGAAGGACACAAGGCTAGTGCTCATGTTGAGCACCTTCCATGGCAGTGACTGTGAGAAGGTACAGTGCACCATCAAGAGAGGAGCAATTGAAGAGCTGGACAAGCCTTCAGTGATCTGTGATTACACCAGCAAGATGGGTGCAGTGGACCGGGCGGATCACTACTGTGCCAGCTATGCTTTCACAAGAAAGTCTCTAAAGTAGTGGAGGAAGATGTTCTTTTGGCTGCTGGAACTAGCAATTGTGAACAGTGCTTTCCTGTTCAATTTGATGAAGGTGGAATCAGGACAGCTACCTGTTCGCCATAAAACTTTCAGGAAAGCCTTACTAATACAACTGGTGGGAAATGTTCGCAACCCTGGCTCAAGAAAATGTGGTCGTCCATCATCAACAGACTGAATGGAAAGCAACATTTCATTGCCAAAAATGAGTCAAAGAGCACCAATGGCAGCCAGGGTTACACCCAGGTGTTTTGAAAGGTATCATACCTTGAACACATACAGATAATTTCTGTCAGTGTAAATGCCTTTTTTGTTTCCAAACCTTGCCTGATATAAATAGTTATAACATTGATGAAAAATAGTTTTAGTTCATTTTTTGGTTTGTTTTTTGTTTGTTAGTAGTGTGTAATTGATTTGTAAAAAAAAGTTTTGTACCTGTCTGATTATTCTAAAGGTAATATATTCAAGCAAAAACTAAAATATTGTGAAACTTGAGTAGGCACATTAATATTAAACCCCAATTGTTGTACTTGAATAACTTTGACCTACCAATAGATTTGCACAAAAATCTTGATGTTTGGAAATTCTTTGCAAAAAACATTGATATTAAAATGACAAAAGTAGGGAAATGTGATGTTAGCAGGGTTTTCAACCCTAACTCTTCATCCCCCCCTCCTCCTTACAAGCAGTGGAAGGGGCAAGGCAAAGGGCAATTTTACATGCTTTAACACTGTGTTTATACCTGGGCACTGTTTAGGCAGGTCTAGTAGGAGATAACATACATAATAGTAGCACCAACAACACACTGTACCTGTAAGAATTCCACTTCTATGGCCAGTGTCTAGTGTGGTACCCACAGGTTTGATGTGCTGTCAGTTTGAGTGGAAGTGGATATGTATGGCCGATCGTTAGACACAGTGTTTTGCAGGGGAAGAGAGAGAGTTTGGGCCGTTACTCACATTCATAGTAACATATAATAATAATAATAATAATAATAATAGTTGCATATCGTATCCACAAGCCAAATGAAAATTCTCTTTTAGCTGTTAGTTAAGGATATGCTATTGTGTTGCTGCTCTTGTGTGGCTGGCTGTCAATTTCAATAATTCAGAAGCTGTTTACTGAGATGCCTTTCATCTGGTGCAGCTGATGAGCTGCTGAAGGTAATCTCAGCATCCTTCACTCAACAGCTTGTGTTTGTTTACCCACAGATCTCTTGTTGTGAAAAATGGGGATAATCAGGGTAGTTGATTTGTAAAATGTCACCAATAAGATGGTAAAATAAGAAATAAACTTTTGGTGATAAGAATATGCCTACTTTGCTGTTTAACCTGACATATAGTACTGCACCTACTGAATTAATTACATTAACTTTTTTTTTTTTTTTTAAATAAAATGTAATCAAATAATACACATAGTAAAAGAAAAGTTGGCATGAACAGCAATTAAAAACCTGAGAAGAAACGTTATCGTCTGGGATTTCGGTATGTTTCAGCACATGTTTCAGCATGTTTCTGGCTTCATGTACACGCGTGTATTGAACATTGTAGCATTCCCTCCGATTACACAGTGTCTGATTTACTTCTAGGATGTACAGTATATCTGTTGAATAACCTCCTAATCTAGATTTAGGGATTGCATTGAAAGTAAGTGGCTCTAATGAAGACATTAGTGTTAACATTTGTCTACCTTTTCATAGTTTCTTGTACCGCTAAACGTATGTTGCCATTTACTTCTATATTTACTTCTGCATCTCCCTGTTTCAAGTCATTCAAGATGGGCAAGATAGTGGATCAGATCCGATAGGTGCTTGTTGTCAAGTGTTTCGATATCTGTGGCAAGACTATGTGAATGTATGACTTTTTCCAGGGTATAGTGTTGTCTCTATGGTCCATTCCCGAGAAAAGACTTGCTTATAAAGACCCTGAGAATACACGTTTACTATGTCATTGCAGTCACTCAGGTGAAACAATTTCTTGTAATCTGCCCAAACATCAATGTTTTTCAAAAAAACTTTCAGGAACTATTGTAAGGTTATAGAATAATGTGTTTTCTATACATGTATCTCTAAGCAGAATACATTATAAAAAAATAAAAAATACTTAACTTGCTTGGTCCTGAAAGGGTTAATAAAGCACCACAGGGGTACCCGTCCCTCATAGTGTGTTTCTTGCATGCTACATCTTATTTTTTTGGACCACCATTGAATCAGCTGCACTCCATTCGTCCTGCCACCAGAAAATGCATCAAACAAAACAGCAGGGAGCTCTTAGGACTTAAAGACTAAGCTTTAAAGACAATCATATTTTTTCAGACAGCAGCTAAACTGCACATGGTTTGGAGTTATGTTCTGATGTCGATTATTATTATTAATTTCTTAGCAGACACCCTTATCCAGGGCGACTTACAATTGTTACAAGATATCACATTATATTTTACATACATTTACATTCTTTTTTACACATTATTTTTACATACAATTACCCATTTATACAGTTGGGTTTTTACTGGAGCAATCTAGGCAAAGTACCTTGCTCAAGGGTACAGCAGCATTGTCCCCCACCTGGGATTGAACCCACGACCCTCCAGTCAAGAGTCCAGAGCCCCTAACCACTACTCCACACTGCTGCCCACGATTGATTATTCACGCTTGTTTAGACGGGAAGAGTTATAATTATTGTACTAAAATCAATATATAAGGCTGAATAAAAAGTGTTTATAAGTATAAATACCCAACAGAACCCTTTTTTAAGTGTACAGGAGATGATCAATCCAGTAAGAATGATCTGCAGCATCCTTATTATAATATTGCAACGACCCGAGCGCTCAACAGGATGGATGACACTGGAGACAAGGTTTGCAGGGTTAAATGACACTAATTTATTTGTTTTGAACAGAACTCAATACCATCCCGAGTCTCTGTTTGGGCCAGGACCACGGCACCAAAATAACAAACTCCCCTGTCACTAACTAAACTGTAGTTCCCCCGTTTCTTACACACTCCCTGACCATAACACAGACTCCCAGCCCCTCTCTCTCTGATCAGTCACACCGCAGGTTGGGTAACTTCAGTTCCTCACTCTGTTGCTCTGTCAGTCCATCTTGCTATCTGTCTCTCACACTATCTCACCCACTCTCCCCCTCTGTTTCACGCATCCCAGGAACTTGTACCCCTGCCGCTCTTGTCTGGTCGGGCCAATCGCAGCTCTCCCTTGCATGCACTCACACACACACATTCCCCCTAGCTAGGTGGCGTGGTCTGAGCTTTAACAATATACAAAACACCAAAGCACATGACACACAACCAGGACAACACAAAAGTCCAACAAGGTCCCCTTTAGTTGGCTGGGTCGCTACAATATTAATGTAAATATGTATTTATACTACCGGTACAGTACTTGTACACTTCCAACTATAATGATTCACTACTCTGTATTAAACTATTATACAGTCTTGTTAATTTTGTATTTGTTGATCTTGACTTTTGACTCAAGTCATGGTCACCTACCACACAGTACAGCCTTTGTCGACGGGCACTATCACTGGTCAGTAAATAGTCTCCACTAGGACCTAATGGAAATGCCTACCAACTGAGGCAGGATTGGCGCACAAGGCATTATGGAGAAAGCAGAGCCTGGTAGTAAAGAACTGTTGCTACAAGTTTTCTTTTTCTTTTCATTGTGAAATTTTCCAATCCTGATACCTTTTTCTGATGTCTATGGTCTCTGTATTATAAAAAATATTTTCCATTTGAACAACAACCAAAGAGAATGAGAAGAGGAAGGAGAAGCATTACCAGATCGAAACATAAACAGACCCTTGACGTGCGGATTTCGGACGAAACTGAAGTCCTAAGTTTGACTGGAAAGGAGTTAAATAACACTCAGATTCAAGTACTATGATCTAAAGCACTGTCCTTTGTTCCAACTAATCATGTAAGAGAATGTGATGTTCAAGTAGATTTGTTTAGGTTCTTTCGATCTATTAAACTCAAGCAGTTTTTTTTATGACAACGATAACTCACAAATTTCTATTGCTACGGTTTATCCATTATTGTTTTAGGTTGTTTCTACTTTTTTAAGTTAGCTTTTTTGTTTGTTTTGTACAGGTGAATGATATGGTTGCCCCTAATTTAACATACATATGTAATATTTATCAGGGAAAATATTTGGGTATTGCTGGATGCTGAAATTTGTACTGTTGAAGCCCTCCCATCTCTGCATAAATTCCCACACAGTAAAGATGCAGACTCAAAGGTCGGTACTTTAATAGAGCAGAGATTCCACAATGCACAACATTATTATTTATCAGAGAACATGGCATTCCAAACATCTCAAGATAGCTTAATATAAATATAAATGTATATTAGGGGTTTTAGGATGGATTGCGCATATCAAGATTCACCTTGGATTAGACTCAATCTCTGATTGACTCCTGGATTGACATATTTTTTCTGTTGCGCATATTAAGATTAACACTCGAGGGGGGTTGCCATGGAGGGGTTACCACATCAGCCACTCGAATGTGGGAGACGCATTGCACAGTCCGAATGGCATCACCTTGAACTGCCATAGCCCTCAACCGGTGGAGTTGGCCGTCTTGGGCCGGGCTGTATGGGGCGAGTACCAACTGCCAGTAGTTTTGAGATCAAACAAACTGAACCATGACGTGATAGCTACCAGCAACAGCTCCCGCAGCTGGCCCTGCTGTTCCAGAGTGCTAGAGTGACATTTTAGCTGGCTGACCGTGGGCCGGGAACGGTTGGTGGTGGACTTGGTTTTCCCACTGCAGAAGCTGGGTCATTCTGATGGCAGCTGGCAATAGCACACTGTGAGGTTGGCTTGATCTATCCCAGGGGGTTGATTGGTATCCTCCGGGAAAGTCAGACCCTGGAACTGGAGAACCCCATTCTGGAGGTCAGGCTAGCAGCCGGTCTGCCAGAGAAAGTCCAATCCCAAGATGCAGGGTCCTGGACGGCTGCAACCCAGACTTCGTCGCTCACAATTATTCTCCTGACTTGGGTCTCCATGGCTCGTTTCACTCACATTGGCCACAGGCTCCCTGTTACTGTGTGCAGCTGCACGGTAGTAGTTTCCAGGCTGTGCTGCCAGCTCCCGGTGGTCTGTTGGTAGACGTCAGGCCAATGCTAGACATAGTGTCCACCACTGAAGTGCAGAGGACCCCTTCGATGTGGACGGACGGACTGGCCAGGCTCTCCCCCCGCTGACGTAGACGGTGTCACAGCAGGAGTTTCAGACCCTCTGGGTCAGCCAGGCTCCCAAAACGGAGTGCGAGAGCTAGCTGTGCATCCCTCCAGAATATTGGGTTGGCAGGAAGGGGGTTACATTTCTCCCTGTCAAAACATGTGGGAATGTGGTTGGAGTCGAAAATGGTATAAATGATTAAATTATGAATTACGCTTCAGCCACAGGTGTATAAAATAGGTGTTCACAGGTGGTAATTAATGTTGCTGATAGAGGTGGAGGTTTGTGGTTTGTGTTCCGTGCTGTGCTGTCCTGTCTTGTGTTTGTATTTGTGAGTTTTTGTAGACCCTTTTATTTTGGCCCATGTGTCATTTATTTTTTTAATGTGTTTTGTCTAGCCTGCTGTACCGTTTTATTTTGTAAATAAACTGCACATTAGTGCATTACCCTGCAAATACCATCTGAGCTGTGATGCTACCGCAACAGAGGCGCACACTGATTTTATTGTGCCACACTGTGGTAATCAGAATGAATATGTGATTTATATGGTAATGCATGATAATGTATTTAAATGAGGCATCCCGCTCAGAATAATGAGATGTGCTTTATTCACACCTGTGGAAGGGTGTGGGGTTCACTGAACACACAGGATACAGAAAGTTAATTTGAGACCACCTCACCAGCGTCCAGTTTTTATTTGATGGGGGCACTGTTGCACCGTGGAAGAACAATACCAGGAATGGGAAAGTTTGTCTCCGCGGCAGACTGATAGAAATACCAACGATGGTAAGTTTCTCTGGTCAGTCCAGTTATGGTGCACACGCAGGTGCCGAAATAATATTCAGAAATAAAAAGGCGAAAGAAAAAAGAAAGATAAAACAAAGTAACAATACTACAAAAGTCCCGAAGCCTCTGCTGTCCGGTATGGCTCGGGTTTCTGAGATACTTTGCTGTTCTCTTACTAACACTCACAGTTTTGCCCAGGATTCCCCAGCTGAACTAAAATAACATCCCAGTATGGGGACGTGAAATTTAAGTGGCATTATCGCAGCTGTCTTCTTTAGCCGGGCTTGCCTGTCTCTTTCTCTTGCTCCAGACAGTTCTCCCGCTGTCGTTTCTCCTAGAAGGGTAAGAGCGAAAGAACAGTAAAGTGTCACTTTTATTGGTAGAGCGATTACTTGCATAAAAGTTTTCATAAAGGGCGGTGAAAATTACCTGTTACTTTAAAGTCATGCATATTTGCAACCAAAATATTTGGCGAATCACAACCATAAAACCTATTTTGCTTCAGAAATGTTGACAACCTGTTATGTATGTTAAGTATGTATTGTTAGTGGAATTTTTTATTTGTGCCAAAAATGTTTGCAGTTTTTTTTTTCATACGTGAAAAATGCATAATAAAATCTCCCTGGCTCCTGGCACGACTTACATTTTGACACATCCGCTGTGTTTAATCATTTCAGAGACCCAATACACCAGATGACATATTAGTAGGTCAGTATTGTAAAACTACCTAGTTAATTAAATATTTGTAGTTATGAAAATATTTTAGTCTTTTCTATAATTGTGGTTATGAATGAGATTTATTCACTTCTTTTAACCATTTGTAACATTATGTAACGTTTGTTGTACTGCTAAAATTATATAACGTTATTTGCAGCCAGTGTAATGTTACTACCAAGTAAGGCCTCACATGTGGGAAGTTCTCCAGCAAATACATCTATTCCCCCAGGGACACCATGCAAGGCAGTTGGTCCCAGGATGTCGACTGCTTTCTGTTCCTCTGGGGTTAGTTCCAATGACATCTGTCCGCCCCCCGTTGCTTTTTTTCTGTGCGTTTATTTGAGCGGCCTTACGTTTTGCCACACTCAAAGTCTTGCTACATCTTCCTGACATCCTTCACGTCTCTTGGCGGTCCGGGACTTGAGGCACTGACCTTTGCCGCTATTTCCTGCCATTTCTTTATTTTCATTTGATTTGTTATTGTTGTTTTCAGCTTGTTAAACACCACACTTTTGTTGGCCTCCACTTCATTTACAAGAATTTCCACCTCTGCTTTACTGAATACGTGTTTACGTTTTCTGGCATCCTTCTCCATCCTTACATGTAACCTTTAGTTCATATTCCCTTATCCTTTGTCTGAACAACAGAGTAGCATTTACTGGGGATAGTTATAGGTGTGTCCAATTTCTACATAATTGGGGTGAGAATAAATTAATCATGCAGACACAGGTGGTTGTCACAAGCACACTTATAAGATGATTACACTAAATTTCAATCTATTCCTTTAATCAATCATACAATCTAATCTGTCGATTTCACTCCACACAGGTTTTAATTGTAGGCCACTTATTACAATAACGGAGAACATATTTAACAAATCGATTAAGTTGTGATTGACTCCTCATCCTTTTCAGCACCTTTGCTGGGACAGCACCTTCTACGATGCACTTTAGGGTAATTTTTAAGATGCAGTTTAACAATGTGTTTCGGGAAACGCACGTGAAGATCGATCCATCGTGAGCATGATCTTGAAACCTCAAGTTCTATCGTTATTGGGAAACTGCCCCCAGGTTAGTAGGGGAAATTAACCCTCTGGAAATCTGTGGCTAGATGGATCACCCTTCCTCCAGGTGGCTATCTAAAGGTCTTACTGTGGTCACAGAGAGGTTCCGAGAGTCACTGCTTCAACTATAGCTGGCTTTGGCTGCCACTGTACTTTATATTTTACCTTTCCCCTTTCTTTTCTTTCTCGTTTCAGCAAACAAAAATATAAACCTTGCTTTCATCTAAGAGTATTCCCCAATGCTTAACCTTTTGGGGGAATCACTACTAATGCAATGTCAGAAAATCAATATCAAATAACATACATTTTAAATTAAATCTTTCAATCTTCAACTTGTAAGTTTCTTTTCAAAGTTTTTTTTTCCAATATATACAACAATATGTTCATTATCAATACATTTTTGCATATCAATAAATCATACAATTACACCTTTGAATTTGTGCTCCCCAGTCACCATACAACATTGTCTTTTTCTAACCCCCCCAAAAAATGTTGTTGATGATATACAGATATTGTATATTGAATGTATAAACATTTTGTCACTTTGGAGTACTTTTTTTGTTATCACGGCCATTTAAAAATAAAGGTGGTTAATCAAAATGTCAATGGAAAAGTTATAGAGGGATGATAAGCAAATGTTAACGTCATCTGTAATAAATGAGAAATAATTAAAATCCATAATTTTTCTAACACAGAGACTTCCCTTATATAAACCTGTGTAATATGCAGAATTATAAGAGATCGGTGGCATTGCTACACTTCATCTTCATTAAGTTTGAGAACAGCTAAGAAAACATATACAATAGCTGCTGAGTCTGCAAAAAATGTATGCAATTAGATTTGTTTTTTTATTTGATTTTTTTTTTTCAACAGGAACGTCCACTTTTCTGCAAATGACATGCAATGGATCGGATTTAAAATGAGAAAATGTATTCAAAATGAACTTTCAAACTTTTTTTAAATCAAATGCACTTTCAAAGTTTTTAAAATCAGGCCCAATACAATGTAGGGGAGCTGGGTTGGGTCTGAATGTTTTTCTCAGAGCATCTCATTATTCTAAATCCTATTCGCTAACCATTTTTGTTTAATATAAATGGTAATTATTTTGTCTTTTGTATACATTATTTATTTTTTATTCAATTTGTGCAGTGTACTGTGTCACTGCATGCACACATTATTTATGAGTGTGCATCAATCACCCACTATTTACTGTAATATCAATACCACATTGTAAATATTATTATTTTTTTAATATATAATATCACAATGCTTTAAGGAAGTTGTAGAGCAGCTAATCGTGTGAATACATACTTAAATTCACACATTCGGTCAATAAAATCTTAATTTAACTTACAGTACTCATATGCTACAGCATAATGCTAAAACATGAACTTAAATAATTAGCATAGCATTATCCCAAAAAACAACCCAACCTTATAACACTAAGTACTTACTTGGAAGGCCAGTAGTGACATCATCTCTTACAAAATGTTTAATACCAACACCTCAATGTCAAGTGCTGAAGCACTGCTTGCTTTTTTTTTTAATTTAGTAGTCTCCAATAATTTTTTATTATTGTCTCCCAATTTAGAATATCCAATTATTATTTAAACTCGGCTACCACCCCTGCGCTGACTCGGGAGCGGCGAAGACAAACACATGCTGTCCTCCGAAGCGTGTGCCGTCAGCCGACTGCTTCTTTTCACACTGCAGATTCACCATGCAGCCATCTTGGAGCTACAGCATCAGAGAACAGTGCAGCTCTGGGCAGCTTACAGGCAAGCCCGCAGGCGCTCGGCAAGACTACAGGGGTCGCTGGTGCGCAGTGAGCCGAGGACACCCTGGCTGACCTAAACCCCACCCCACCCCCCCACCCTGGGCAGCGCTCGGCCAATTGTGCGCCGCCCCCTGGGAACTCAAGTAAATGGTCGGCGTCCAGGCTATAGGGCGCATCCTGCACTCCACACAGAGTGCCTTTACCGGATGCGCCACTCGGGATCCCACCGAAGCACTGCTTTTTTATGCATGCTAAGTTACCAACGTTCAGTTCACCTTCATCCATAAAGTTAAACACTCAATTAAAGGATATTTTTGGCCTCCGGTTTACCTAACCAATTCCTGTATAGGTTTGTGAAATTGCTGCTGGTAACTTTCAAACAGCAGCTAGTTTGTTAGCACAAGAGAGATATTAAAACAACATATGAAAGTATACCACGAGAGGAATTCATTCGGCCCATCAGTGCTCATCTGGTTCCTAATAGCTGAATGATCTCACGGTCTTAAATTATCCCAATGATTCAGCTTCACTCACTGTAAAGAAGTGTTTCCTTCCCTTTGTCCTAAGTCTATCTCCACTTAATTTCCAACTGTAGCGTTGGGCAAAACGAAACACATTGTACACTGTAAGTTCCAGAATTTCAGTGCCACAGGATAGACTCTATGTTGAATATGGGTATGTAGTACAGAGGAGCATAAAGGGTTAATGAAAAACATAAAGTTTAGGTCATTTATTTGTGTTTTATTCATCATATGTTAACATTTTATAGCAATTACAGGTTTGAAAACATTATTATTATTTTCAAAATATGGTACCTGGGAAGGGGTTTCATTTTTACATCTGGAGTTGAAGTGGTTAAGCTGTAAAACTGAAGATTCATGGTCAAGATATCAGACTATATATATTTTTTTTCTTGGTTTGTAAGTGTAACATGAACTACTTGCACCAATTGCTTCAATTACAAAAAACAGTAATGTCAATTATTTTGATTGTTTTATTTGGACAAATGTGGGTTAAAATACATTTGCAAAACATATCCATATAATTTAGCCAAGCTGTTATCTAGCCAATAGAGCTCTTGAACATTTCATATTACTGCTTCTGTGCAGGTTTTTACCAGATAACAACAAATAACAGGTAAAGATCAATGAAACAGAAACATTTTAGTATAGCATGAAATGGCAAATAACTCAGGAGAAGACAACAAAGTGAGCAGACAGTGTGGCCTGTCAAAATCTGGCAGGTTGACAGCAACGCCAAGATGAAAAATACATAAATAAAGAAAACTTAATGTTTCGAGACAGCCAAAGCTGGGTGTGAGTGGAGTATTCAGCTGTTTAATATTGTTATATTACTTGTAATACTAATAATAGTTACAATATGATTGAATGTGTGTGGAGCAGTGCATACCCTCTGTAAACACAGTTAGATGTTGTGCCCAATACTGTATTAAAAAAGTTGTACAGTAGGACCACTTTTATCCACACTGCTCTGGGGGTGTGGAAAAGTTCATTTACAGGCATTTGGTTAAAAAGGGAGTTTACTAGGGGCAGTAATGTATGACTTCCAGAAACATGGTGATATACACACCACTAACCTCTGTTGTTCCAGGCATTGTTAATAGCTTAGTAAAGTCCAAAATTAAGTTTAACATATTCAGTTGTTTTTACACAATGACACTTAGCAAAACATTCAGACAATTAATTTTCAAAATGTGGGCTTTACCGTGAATAGATGGAGAGTGTGTTAAATGAAAATGATAAATGCTAGTGTAACAGACGGAGGTAAGGCACAATCTGGTGACCATGCACACTGAAAGAGAACGTCTTGACCACTATGAATAAAAGCCAGACTTTTCTGCATGCGTGGTTTTAGAACCTTTAACCTAATCTCACTGATACGGGCCAGAATCCGTAATGGCAATACATTACACAAATGATCAAAAATCATGAAGAGGCTACTGTGGCAGGGCAGAAAAGCTCTGCGTGTAAATGCATAGGGCAAAGCCCTGCTGATAAATGTGGTGGGTTGTTTGGGGTTTATTGAGAATATATTGTCATGATTTAAAATGTATTGTTTACATTTATTTAAACAGGTAATGTTATTTTTGTTGTGTTCGAATGTATTTTGTGTTTATTTAAAAATGAGTGATTTCTTTATTATTGTTTAGTTTAACTGTGGTCTGGCAGAGGTGGTGTTAGCAGCTCGTCTCTGCCAGACAGCTCATGAGCCTGCATGGTCGGCAGCGAATTAATTAACAGTTGCTGTCGACCACGCAGATATTAAAAACCCTGTGCAGAATGTGACAATCTCCAGATAATTGATTTAATTTATTGTTAATCTGGAGATGGTCATTGGTATAAAAAACCAGCAGCTTTTGCTGGTCGGGATGGGTGTTTGGAAGGAGGAACGTGAGCGAGAGAGCAAGCGGAAGGTGAATCTAAAACAATTGCTATTAGTGCTGGGAAGCACCAGCATGGTACTTGTTGGTGTCAGTTTGTGTTAGGGATTTGTTTTTGTTTTAACTTTTATTTTTGCTCTGTGAGCAGTGTTTTCTCATCCGTTTTTATTTATTTTTGTTTCAATAAAAAATGCCGTACCAGCGCTTTGCACTCCTAGTACCTGCCTCTTGGTCTCTGTCAGCTGTCTGGTCTGGGACATCATCACTCAGCCTTCCTGTCACAGCTACTTATTGTATATGTTCTAGCAGCACACTAGACATTCCAGCACAGTTACCATCAAGATAACCTGAGTAAAAAGCTTGCCTTAGTATTTAATGTGTCTCCATTAAAGAGATGTTATATTTTACTCAGAAATAGCTCTAACTGTGCAATCCGAGCCATCAGAAGCAGCTTAATCTATCAATAAAAGTGGATTAAAGCGAAATGGAAACCTAGGATCAATATGAAATGCAATCAGCAAATATCAAAAGGTAGGCTGTGTCTTTGTAGAAAAAATTATCAATGTTTTATAACAACCAGCTTTCTGTCTGGGAAACCAATAAGAACTGAATTATACTCCTTTGGGAGAATGAGACAGCACTGGGGAGAATAAAAGGTGAAGCGTTTTGAGCAGCTGCCAAGCTTCTTGAGTTTCTGTATGTAGAGCAATCATCCTTCAACTTGTTTGCACATGAGTCAAGTGGGTTGTATTTACAGCATCCAAAAACGACACGTTGTAAATAACCGCTCTGAATGAAAATAATACCCATTTAATCTTAGCTGTCAAGTTAGGAAAATAAACTCATTTTTTCATGATGAGATTTACTGTATGTCTTTTTAGTCAAAGCCATTGTTGTTCCATTTGAATAAGTAAAAGTTAGAATGAGAATGGGTCCCTGAGGCAGTGTAATTGGGTTTGTTTTGTGTTGCTTTTAACCCTTTGCAGTCCATTTATTAACTGCGCGTCAGGCACGCCAGGTCTAATTAATTTTCACACGCGCAGTTAATTTTATACGCGCTGTTTAAAAGTATTTTTTTTCACAGTCAAACGGGTTTAAATGGCCCTGCATATCAACAAAGCACTCACTAGGCATCTCCAGCCCCGCCCCACCCTTTCGTTTGCTATAGCGTTCAGCTATGTAAGAAATAAATAATAATAATAATAATAGTCGTACATACCGATCGATCATCTCCGGATCACTCGTTTTATCACCAAACTCCTCAATAATGCGATCCAAGTCATTATTTTATTACTATAACATCTGAAAAAAGCTCTGCAAATGTCCATGATAGTCTCTGTGCGCTGACGCACTCAGCCAGCTTGTTTACTATGAACGCCCCGTTATCTGATACCTGATACCATGTATGACTATTCATGAGATACGCCTTTTTTTTTCCGACTTGTCTCGGCTCCTGTCGCTCCCACTCGGCAATTGAATGGTTTTCTCGGCTTTTTCCGGAGAAAAAACGACTAAACACCCGTTTATTGCGTTGCTATAATGATGTCGGACCCAGTCCGACAAAGGACCTGTGAGGAATAATTGCAATGTCGGACCCAGTCCGACAATGGACTGCAAAGGGTTAATCAAAGGCGCGAGAGAGAGAGAGATTAGTGGAATAAATTCAGGAAGAGTATGATTGAGGTTAATTGTTTTTTGGTGCAAATTAAGAAATGTTTCATACGACACACCACACCACGACAGAGCTGTTCACACTGTCTGGGATGCGACGGTCCTGCCTGAGCAAGCGCCTTCAAAATGCACCATCTTGCAGTTGAAGGTTTCCGTAGTAGTTCCTGCAGAGCGGACGCTCCCCTCCTTGAGGTCAACAAACGCGCGTTTTCCCTCTGTGCCCGTCTGTGTGTCAATGGTCGTGCAGTAGCCCCAAGCTTTTTTTAACTCCGCACAGCATACACGGGCACGGCCCCCAGCCAATCCAGACCTCCCGATCAGCTTAGCGCAGGACGAGTCCACTGCTTAACTGGTCGCCTAGCAACGCGTCGCAGCTGCTTTCCCAAAGACACACACACAATCCACAGTGCAGTTTTACACTGAACCACAACCAATGCCGCAAGACTCTCGCAATGTGTAATACTAGAGATCTTGCAAAAAATATTAAAATTAGTACATTGTGGCTGTCTTCATTAACTTATTTTCTCTTAGTACATACCACAAAATGTTTACTTTAAGTGTCGCAACAAAAATGCAAAGTGCGTTGTTTGCGCTGCGACTGGCCCATCTTAGTAAACCTACCCCTCTAGTGTTTTGTGAAGTATTTTAGAGAAATTCTATTGAAATCTTCATGTATGTACACATTTAAAACAGTTTTACTTGTAAATCGAGTTTGTTTTAAATGATTCACATTATGCTTAGCAATAAAATGTATTAGTGTTGCAGTAGGTCAAAAAAAAGACCCTTTCACTATGTAACAGTTACCAATAAGATTTGCTGTTTTTAAAAATTAAAAACATACAAAGAAGAGTTACGAACAAGTCAATGCTCACCGATTCCTACTGGTGTATTAATCTCAGAACTTTGTGAAATCAGTTCTTAAGGTTTACCAAATATTCAGCATCAACTGCATGGCTTGGTAACTTATTCCATACCCTACCACTCTTAAATCTGTCTCCACTCACTTTAAATGTGTCTCTCTGCTGCACTTGAGAAAATTAACGTTACTTAACCCCTTTTTGTTGTAGGTCAAATAGTCTTAGTACCCTGTCCAATTGACTTGAAAACTTTGACAAACAATTTTAAAAAGTCAAGTATTCATGTAATGTTATCGGAGATCCGAATAAATAGCCTACGCTGAGATTCAGGGGGCACTGAGCATCAGAGCTTTTGAGGTATATTTTAAATTTTAAATCTCTAGGGGAAAACTAAATTCACACAGAGTTATAAGTATTTCAATTAATTAATTTTTGTATCTTAATAAAAAATCGAAGGTTCCCATTTCAATGTAAAAAATGTCACTTCATTTATATAATACACCTTTTTGATTCAAAGATGCTAACATCAGTTCTTATTAGTGTTCAAAGTATCAGACAAAAACAAAACAGTCAATCTTTAAAAATAAATAAATTACTTGTTTATTCAGAAGTTATAAAATTCAATAAAAACGATGATGTATATTCAAACATGTATTAATAACTCATTTCTTTCACGGAACAGAAGCAAGGGCTGCGTGGAGAAAGAACCTCAGGAATTGAAAATAGAAGTGCTTTGTGAGTACATGGTTTTCCCCATGGCTCGCCGAGAGCCACCCTCACCGACTGGCCTCCAAAGCTGGGAACCAACCGATACTTTCCCCAAGTGTAACCTAGAGGTGAGAGAATGGGAAAACGAAAGAGATTTATGGATAGGTTTGGTCGGGGGTCCCCTCGGGCTTGCAGAAAACCTTTCTGATGGATAACTCCAAGGTTGGGAAATGAGGACCCCTGGCTCCCCTTGTGACACCAATGCAAAGAAATAGGAGGTTAATTATATAATATATATATATATATATACATATATATATATATATATATATATATATATATATATATATATATATAGTGAACAATGTGTGTTCTATAATTAATATAGTAGCCAAATGTGTCTTCCAGAGAATGAATGCAGACAGCAGATTCAATACAAGGCAAGTTTAATTTTTTCAAATAGCCATTTTCAGAATCCAAAATAACAAACAAAAAGAAAACCTGCCCATACCGGCACTGACTAAACCTTTTCTTTTTGTCCCTAGTTAACCCTGCAGAAGCTTGCCTTCCACAGGTAAACTGATGCAGTTGAAATGGGTCTTCAGCAATAGCGCAGTATCTGTAGTTGTTTACTACATAAAACTGCAGACCTTTATTTTGGCACAACCCCGGCTCTCCTGTCCCGGCAGTGTTTCACAGTAACACCCAAGTAAGTCACGTATTTTCAGGAGTGTGCTTCTACACTCCCCACTATGTGGAATCCACTGAACTTTGCTTGTTCTTTCACAGGTCTCGTCCACCAACAGGTATCACGGTATCTTCCCAGCCAGTGTTCCCTCCTGCCACTCAGGTGTACTCGTCCGGGTTTCACAAGGCAAGTATCACCATGGATTGTAGTTCTCTATTTATATCCACACGTGAGCTCTGTTCGGCCTTGATAATCTTCCTTTGAGATTTCTCTTTTAGGTGGAACAGCGCCACTCCTGGAACAGACCATTTACTGCAGCACTGAAGTAATCCACCCAGTATACTGCTGCACAGTAATACAGCCACACCAAATAAAAAATTAAATTAAATGTAAACGTGTAGCCTTATCTTTTACTAAATTCAATTCTGCAGTGCTCTCTTTTTATTTTTTATCAGCACAGTCCACAGAGATAATCCACTGCCTAAAATTAAATCAAAACAAATGTCTTGTAACACATGGTTTCTAGGCCCACTGCAACGGCCTGTTTAATAACACAGTTCTTTGGTTCGTGGTTTTAAAAAGAAAAGAAACACTCACTCGTTGCACAGTGTTTTATACTCCTTGGTTTTACTTGATTCTCAACACGGGAAAGTCTATTTCCCATTCACAATATCGCTGACCCAGTGCAGGTACTGTTTCGGCAAGATTAATTTTATCACCGTCCTGGCTACTCAGTTTGTTTACCACAACATGCTATGCACTCCAGCGTTCTACAAACCAACACAGGTAAGTCATATTTATTTCTTTGTAACCCCATTCACAATAATAAAACCGGGTACTCACTGACTCCACTCTTCAGGTAGACAAACAGGTGCCTACGTTGACGGTTTAACAGTGTTGTTGCCATTCAAATTCTCCAGGAAACGACACGCCGATTCCTGTACTATACTCCTTATATGCACTCGCAGTTCTCGTTTTTAAATTTTGTTGCCTGGGACAGGTTCCTGATATCGTGCCTCCTCTCAACCATAGACCCACGTCTTCATCTCGTACATCCCCTTTTTATAATCCATTAAATTACAGCCTAGCTGTTCCCTTGTTTCTCTCATCCCTGCAGACTTCTGGAAAATTTAGTTTTTATCCCCTGTTCTCTGGCAGCTGTTAACAAACATTCGAGTATGTATTTTCTGATGTGAAGAGAACCCCATGTTTCTGATTCCTTTCCCTCAGATCATCCCGTGACCATCTCTTACAATATATATATATCTCAGGTCCCGCAGGCAGGCGCATCACACAGGGCGAAGCAATTCACACACAGGCGGAGGGCGGGCGCGAACCCGGGACCTCTCGCACTAAAGCATAGCGCCGATACCGCTGTACAAAAGAACCAGCTCCTATGCAAGGAGCGTATATCGGGCTTATGTCTCTGTGTGTGATTACGTCACCTACCAGCCCTACTGCTGCCTTACCCCATGCACGCTACAATATATACACACACACACAGTCATAGATAGAAGTATCTGGGCAGTTAAAAAAAATGAGAAAAACCACAAAGAAAGTGATTTCTATCATTTTTAATTGTTCTATTGAAGATATAAATTAAACAGAGATTCAGCTTTATAATAAAACTATAAATCACATAACAGGCATAAAATGAAAAGTAACATGCAAAAACTAATTTCATACTTTGACTAAAGTATTTGGACACCCTTACATTAGTATTTTGTTGATAACACTACCTTTTTTTTCTTTTACAGTTGAACACAACTCCCAACCGGGCTCTTCACTCTTCAGCAGCTCCAAACAGACTGGCTGCTTTCCTTAAATACCCTGCACCTGGCTCAAATTTACAGTGATACCAGGTGCAGGGGATCATTACTAATAAAACAATTAACAAAATGAAATTAAACAATTAAACAAATGAAGGCTTTTCAGCCTGTGACCATCTTGGAGATGTAGTCCTTTTTTCCCCCCAGGATTACACTCACAATATATATAGCAAAAAAATGTTAATGCATCAGTTGGGGTTGATATTAAAATGATAAAAGTAGGGAAATGCGCTCTCTGCACCCCCCCCCCCCCCCCCCTTACAAGCAGTGGAAAGGGCAAAGCAACACAAGCAAACACAGACAACCATGATCAGTTGAGACGAACAACATAGAACTCTCTCTCTCTTTCTCACCTTCCCCCATCTCTCTCTCCATCATGTTCATCTTGCGTGAGATGTGAATAATTACTTTGGTAATCAGAGTCAGGAACTGAAGCCCCTGTGCTCTCCCGCTGAAGGCGAGACAAGTGTCATCATCTCTGCAACAACTGAGCCTCTCACCACACAAAGTGACACATAGTGGCACAGTGCTGAAACAGCAACTCAACACGACACATAATTACTAGCAGAAATTCTGAAAGTAAAAAGATAAATCAGCTTCAGACAGACATAAATAATCAGCAAGACTGAGAGGCACTCAGGCTTGGAAACATACATCGTAATTCCTTTTTTAATAGAAGCTTCTTAGAATTTAGTACACTTGAAAGTGGTAAAAGATACCTTATTTTTGATTTGGTATTGCTACATTTTTATTGTGGTTTGTGGAGTGTAGCCTAATGTCTATCTGTTGATTTGGTTTTACATTAAAAGTTCCCCAATAAAGCACAATATTGTAAAATAGTTATATGGTAACAATGGTATATGACTTCTAAGAAGTGAAATAGAAAATGATATATAATCTAAACAACAAGACTGTTTTTATATTTATTTCACGGCCATGCTCTTTAAGACCATGGTAGGGCCTATGTATCGCTCCCTGAACCTGGAGATTAAATTAATAAATGTCTTTATGATATTGCATTAACTATTGGGCTGCAGCTCACTTCAAAACGAATCTGATAGCAATAATGGCTCTTGATTCAATTCAAAATGTTTGGATGCATACCATCTGGACAGTTATTTTCTCTTGCTTGGTAGTCAACAGCATTTGTGGTGTTGCTGGCAAGTAGAGCTGCCCCTAGTTCCTTAAATATTGACTTCAGATAGCACTGTACAGTGTTTGTCTTCGAAAACGAAGTCAAGTGAAGACCTGTAGGGGTCAGTGGTGGGAAGGCTACAGGGAAGGACAACTGCACTGTGAAAAGTTGAGAACAGATTGTTCCAACTTTTGTTTTCTAGAATGAAGACCATTTCATTTTTCTTTGTTAACACTGCAGTATCAGTACTACTGAATCAGAACCACTAGACCAGTACAATATTTGTAAACTAACCCATAAACAAATTTACAATTAACTGTATTTACATTTGTATTTCATAAGAGTACTCAGGATCTATTTTAACGATCAAAACAGGGATGAATCTTAACACTTAAATGCACTCCAGCGAGTTTAAATTGAACATATCTCATGACTCTTTGATACCAAGAACGTCCTTGTCTGACTTGGGAAACCGAAGAACCTTCTTCAACCACAATGAAATCCACAGTATAGCGAGGGGCGATATAACAAGGGGTGGGTGTACATTTTCTTTCCATATGGGTTCCTAAGACACCCTTGTAAATAATAAATACGTTTATGCATTAAGGAGTGAAAGTAATTAGATCTGCCACTATTTAGATAATTAAAATAGATCCCCTAGTGATTTTCACACATTGGTAATTTTAATATTAAAAATGTCATAATAGCCAGTTTATCAAACACTGTTTTACTTAATTGAATTAAAGCATATATTGTATAGCTATATGTGCTATCTACTATCTACAAGGCTATCCCAAAATAACACAAAGAAAAAAAAAACTAGTTTTTTGGATCAGGAAACACCACTACTATCTTTGATAAACCTCTCAATGAACGATTCAAACTGTCACAGATAGTTTGCTCAGCATCGAACACGTGAAGGACATAGAAACACTTACTATTGAAGCGTGATCATGAATCCTCTGCAGAACCATGTAAACCCTTAGCAGAATCAGTGTCAGTCCTTCTTCCTATTCCCCTCCAAGATACTTACGTATGTCATGGTCAGTTTATTCAAGTGAGACTGTCCATGGTGATGTACTGCTGTGTGTACTAGAAGGATCTGGATTCCTGCAGTTACCATTCTAGCACAGTAGCTTAGTGTTTGTGGCAAGCATGCCTAACCTAATTTACCAGGAGCAGTGCCATCTTTGCCTGCTCCAGACCAGGTGTACTATTGACAAGTTAACTAACCCTGAATTGTTGTTTGCAACCATGTGTCTCTGCCAACTTGGATCAAGAAGGTACCATACAACAGCAAGATAATGTTCCCATATTCCTCAATAAAAAAGAAGCCACAGTGAAACCTTATTTTTTGATGTCCATAGGTTTTTAATTGAGCAATATATGAATCTATGGTGTATGATTGTGAAAGCTGTCAAACGCACATGGCATTTTGAGACCATCTGCGTTCAAATGATGTACCTTGTTATGCCATTATTTCTTTAGATTTTATCTAGAAGCTAATACTTCATCCTAAACCTATGAAAACAGACTGATTTCCATTCTAAGGTTTTAAGTTTTGGACATTCCATTGATTTCTCTGTAATCTACCCTGATAAATAAGAAACGGATATCAATCTAAAGTGAAGCCACCTGCTAGCTGGTCGAAGAGTAGATAGGTAATACTGTATTATTTACAAATGGTACTGACAGTTACTTATTATAAAGTATTGTATTCACATGTTATTAGTGCAGAACATTATTTATTTATCCTTTCTCATGTGACCTTAAAAATCTAATATCCAGAGTATTTTCTGAAAGCAGGAACTTTGCCTTTAAAATAAATTTGTGCCCTCAGTGATCTGGCATGTAGATTTTGTGGCAGCTAACTTTTTGCCTGCAGTCTCTTCATTCTGTTCATCAGTAATTATATCTCAGCAAGGACATGGAACAGCCCTGTTTAATCTTCATCACTACCCTGTTATTAAAACATCAATCAAAACATCAAAAAGTTTTCAATTTCCCATTAAAAAAGTTTAAGGTCAGAAAAAAAAGAATTGCAATGATTTTTGAAAAGAATACTAATAGTATGTTTATATACTATTGTTTATGTTTATATGTAATGAATTGCTTAATTTATTTTCAGTACTGGTACCTGATATTCTCAGTAGATTGGTTGGGGAATAACATTTTAGTCAATTTAGTCAGTTTTCTGCAACAATAAGCAATGCATCTCCAATATTCATGTTCCTGGTTTATGAACAGTTAACAATTTGTTTGTAGAGTTTTTGATTGCAACATTATTTTCCCCAATTTGATTAATATGTGTTGTGCTCTGTAATAATTTACCAGAACACCTGATGGGTGTAACATCCTCTGAAGGTTCCCTGCCTGTTAAATTCCCCGGACCCCCTGTTGTTTCTACTAACTTGGCTTGTGTTTTTCAGGCACAATAAAAGCAGATCGAACTTGCATGAAATACACATTAGTAGAAACAATTGGGGCAACCTTGGCCCCCACCACTTTTACAGTTGTGCCTATTTGCTTGGTGCTGACCAAGGTTGCCCCAATGGTTTCTTGAAACTTGGCTTGTGTTTTTGATATCTCCACTTTAAATGGCTGGGCACTTTTGATAACTTGGCGTTTTTGTTTAAGATGTCAGACAACAGCTGCCTGATCCTATGCAAGAGGGGTTCAATAGAGAGGGAGCAGAGCATACCAGACAGGGGGCTGCCCTGCCTGATACCTCTCTGTACTGAAATGGGTTCACTCAGGCCACCATTAGTCTTCAGTACACTGAAAACGTGACAGTACAATAACTGGACAAGCTCTATGAAGTGCGGACCGACCCCTAAAGCCTCTAACACCTTAAACAAATAGAGGTGGTTGACCCGGTCGAAAGTTTTCCCATGGTCCAAGGAAATCAGACCGGAGTTGAAGCCGAAAAGCTTGGAGGCTGCCAATAGGTCTCGAATTAAAAAGATTGACCTGCCAGGGACACAATAAGTTTGATCCGACTAGACCGCTGACCCCATGATCTTCTTCAAACGGTTGACCAGGATCTTGTAATCAAGACAGAGGATGGACACTGGTCTCCAGTTCTTCAAGCAGCTCAGCTCTCCTTTCTTGGGGAGTAGGGTGATCACCGCCTGCCAGCAGCTCAGAGGCAGTAACCCCTCCTTGATGCTCTCCAGCAGCACCATGTACAAATCCCAGCCCAGCAGGGCCTAGAACTCTTTATAGAATTCCACAGTGGTCCCGTCCAGTCCCGGCACTCTGACATTTTTTATTTGCTGCATTTCATCAGTGAGCTCTTGCAATGTAAGCAGGGGCTCCAAGCCGCCTACCTCCTCCTTTGTGGGAGATCATGCAGGAACTGCTGGATCTCTTGTGCATTTCCCTCAAAGGAGAAAACCCAATGATCTCCACTGGGTCCTCCAGCACCTGGCCGACAAGGGTCTTCAAACAGTGAATCACCCTGCTTTTTGCTGCATTCTTCTCCAACCCAAAGAAGAACTTTGTTGGCTTGTCCACCTCTGTCAAGCCCTGGAACCAGGCGTGCACCAGTGGTCCTTGTACCTTCATGTCCACCAGATCAACCAGTGACTGTTTTTTTTATATTTCAGGTCCTCTAACAGCCTCCAGCTTCTCCATAGAGTCGTTCACGCTGCCCGTAGCATTCTCAGTGTACTGTTGACAAAATATATTTATTTGGATCTTACCTATGTACCACCACTGTCTCAGCGATTTCTGCCCCTATCCTAAGTTACCCCCAAGATGGAAATGGCCTCATTCTGGACATAGATGCGAGTAACTACAGAATAGGAGCTGTTCTCTCTCAGGTCCAGGAGGGAGAGGAACATTTGTTGGCATACCAACAGGCAGTATGAGATTGTCTACCACAGAACAAAATAACTGCACAACCCGTAAGGAGTTCTTGCAGTTGTAGCATTCACCTCTTACTTTAGACAGTACCTCCTGGGAAGATCTTTCACAGTAAGAACTGATCATAACAGCCTGCGCTGGCTAATGTGCATGAAGGAACCAGAAGGGCAGCTTGCTTGCTGGCTCGAGAAGCTTGGTGAGTATGACTTCAAAATCGAGTACAGCCCAGGACATCATCACGGAAATGCCGACAGCATGGCTCATAGACCCTGTCCGAAGTCCTGTCCCTGTACTTTACCAAGCATGGTGCCAGACAACAAGCAGTAACATGACCAAGAGGTTCAGTGCGACCTGGATTTCTCAGAAAACTGCCTGGTTGAACAATGCGTGAGCTCCAGGTCGCCAGTGCCCTGTCTAGTGGGGGTGGAAGGACCTGACAAAGCTTCTACTGAGGAGTCAAGTTCCAGGGAATCTTCAAGTTGTCCAGTAATAGATTTCTGTAACCATGATGCAGAGTTAAACATTAAACTGATGTGCACAACCAACGTTTCTAACCCAGTGGTGAACAACCCAACACTGTTTAGTGGATGAACTATCGGACATTTAAGATAATCACAGGCAGCTGACCCAGATATTGGACCAATGTTGAAATTAAAAGCCCAAGGGACCCCCCCAACCTAAATGGTCTACTATATCTCTATTTAGCCCAGTCAGTTTGGCATACTGCACTCAATGGAAAAGACTGCAACTAAGAGATGGTAGTCTGGTTCGCCTTTTCTACTCCCAAGATGCTCCCAATTTCAGCTGAAAGTCATTTTGTCTAGAGTGTTCCATGAAAGTGTTATGAGGCACATGCACGATGGTCCTGTTGGGGGACATTGTGGTGTGGAACGGACCCTGTCTCGTGTACAGACCCGATACTACTGGTACAAGATGCGTGAAGACATCACATATGGTGTCAGACCTGTGCCAGCTGTGCAGCCAGAGCTAGGCCTCCTAAAACCACAAGCACCAATGGGGGCTATTTGAGTTGGAGCTCCAATGGAAAGAATTGCCATGGACTTAATGGGCCCACTTAATGAGACAGATAGATACAACCGCTACATATTAGTGGTGCAAGATTATTTTACGAAGTGGGTGGAGGCATATCCCCTTCCCGATGTCAAAGCTATAACTGTAGTTGACACTCTGGCCTATGAGTGGGTCAGCAGGTATGGCCCACCTTATACACGGCACAGTGACCAAGGCTCCAATTTCGAGTCTGATGTTTTACAAAGGATGTGTGAACTACTGGGAATTGAGGAGACGTGGATCACACCCTTTGACCACAATCCAACGGCCAAACTGACTCATTGTGTGACCCTGAGCAAGTCACTTAACCTTCTTGTGCTTTGTCTTTCGGGTGAGACGTAATTGTAAGTGACTCTGCGGCTGATACATAGTTCACACACCCTAGTCTCTGTAAGTCACCTTGGATAAAGGCGTCTGCTAAATAAACAAATAATAATAATAATAATAAAGCTGAACGCTGCCACTCGGACTGGGATATCATGATTCCTTTTGCCTATCAGCCACCAAGCACAACTCTACGGGCATGACACCTAACATGATGTTCCCAGGACGTGAAATCACAGAGCCCATTGATTTGGTGGCAGATCACCCACCAGATGATGAGTCTTCCATGACTGAACCTGAGTATTTTATACAGCTATGGGAGCAAATGGAACAAGCACACCGGGCTGGAGAGGAGGGCTATAGTAGAAAATTATTGACCCGAGGGATGACTATTGTTACCGACAGGGGGCTATAATGCCTGGAGGTAACAATAGTCTTCCCGAGGGGCATTTAATTTTCCATTATGTCTGCAGTATATGTTTTATATATGAATCAGTCAAGAAAATAAGTGAGGCAAGGTTGGATAGTAAATACGATTTTTTATATTTTATTAAATATAGCTGATACAGCATAAATAACATCAATAAATAACAGAAAATGTTTTTAAAGTTCATACAAGGGTTAAATCAATTCTTCCCAGTACCTGATCACTTCATGTGTGGCCTGGGCTGATCAAGTCTGTTGTTGCAATGTGCACTCCCCACAAAGAGTCTCATGAATTTAACAACAGCATTGGTAATCCTCTTTTTGTATACTGTGTATAGCAGGCTTTATCAGCGTATGGTGCAGCCACTGCCTTGCTGAAAGACAGCCTTAAGGTTAATGGGAAGTCCCTATGCTGTTATTGCTTTCAGGCTTAGCAGAATGCTCAGGATTCGGTATGGTTTGGGCTTTGTCTTCCTGGTCACCTCTACATGTTTTTGATTCTGCAACCACATCTAATGCAATACTGTCCACTAATATCTTATTTATGCCAGAGATAAAGAAGCAATTTGTATAACCAATAATTGTTGACAACCAAATATTGACTGCACTGATTTTGCTAAATGTGTCACACCACACTATTAAGCAATAAACCCTCAAGTAATGCACAAGAGATCAATGCAGAATTTGCAGTGTATTTTTATGAGCAATGCACAGATTCTTCTGTGGCAATTGGAGCTATATTTAGCAGCAATTGCACTCTGCTTCTAAGAGGCATTTTACTTAGAACTCTTTAATAGTGTGGATGTCCCTGGATAATACCAGAGAAGTTGTCCACCAGACAATAACACATTCTTAATGTCTGTCAAGTTGTCTGAATCTTTAAACTTACTCTTGGCTACCAGGAGAGTGAAGTCCAGTGAGTACACAACCCAATATCATTGGCTAAAGTGGTCTGTTATAGCTACAAGATTTCAATTAGTGACTCCCCTCCCCCCTCAAGTTGTGGGTGATCGGATGCAAAAACCTGTGAGGCGATGTATTTATTTTTATACACTGTGCAATATATGGAAAGAGGAGGATGTCACAGTGAAGGCTGGTGTAGGTGATCTCCGGACATACTAAACTTTAAATCATGCTCACAGCTCGTCCAAGAGAATTAGAGGGTATTTTCAGACGTTCTCACCCAACCCCTCTCCAGCTCCTCTATCCAACTGAAAGTTGTAAGACAGCGCACCCTTTAATACCCAGAGCTCCGCCCCTGTAATCAGCCACACACCAATCCCCTGAAGGACAAGTGTTTTTAATGGTGGCTATTTAGAATTGCTGATAAGGGAAAACTCTCAGCTGGTTCAGCACCTCCCAGTTCGGAGGCCAAATTTCAGACCAGACCTGCCCATCACACAAACATAAAAAGAGACCTTTAAAAAGGGCATTATATAAAAGTCTTTGGGCACTTCCACATTTAGTTCATTTGATCCTTTGATGGGGATTGAAGTGCGGTTCGGTTCGCTTGGAGTGATATGTGAAATCTCTGAGAACCATGTAATCACACCAGGGTGTGCATCAAACCAAGTGAACTGAGATCACTTGAAATGGTGGCCTCGGTTCGATTGGAAGTGGACTCTTTTGGCTCCTTTTCAACTTTTTGCAATGTGAAACCCAAATGTATTTCAGTTCACTTGGAAACAAACTATTCCAAACAGCGAAGCAAATCGTGGAAGTGACGTAATATGCAACGTAGGGCTTGTCAAAAAACACACACACACTCCACTGACAAAGACACACCATATAAGAACACCATAATGTCACATGTATATAACAGCACATCACAAAACAATACTATGGGGCAATGAAATGACACTAATACCAGTGTTTGAGATTTACTATTGCAGCATGCACATTCTTTAAGCATAATAGCAAAACTGTCACATGGCAAAGACAAGACATAGGAAAAATATGAAGTGACAATTGAATAATTATTAAACACATGTATTTGTCTGACTTCATTATAATTGCGCCATATACACTCGCAGGGAAAACAGTGTACCAAGACAAAGAGGTACAAACCTTAGTGCTGCATTTACACTGCTCCAGTTTAATAAATCCTATGTTGCATCTGTATCTCACCACACTGTCACCTGTACAGCATTCACAACAAGCTATTATTATTATTATTATTATTATTATTATTATTATTATTATTATTTTTATTATTAACAATAACAGGTACATTGCAGTTAGTTGAATGTACATTATGGAAATCTTTTTCATAATCATGGTTGTCTCTGGTAGAAAGATACCGTAGTCAATAACCGCTGTAATGTTTGCTTTCGCTTAAAACGTCTTCTGAACACAGATGTCGCTCACGCATTTCCCCAAAGAGAACAGTGTTTTTCTGACAAATACTTGATGCTCTGTTGTAAGCACGAAATAAACCAAAAGAACATAGACAAAACCACATCCACAGCACGTAAAGTATTCTCCATGTTGGGCATGATGGGCACATTTAAATTCATTTGAATTTTTCAGGTGTGAAATGAACCGAAGCAAACCTGAAAAAAAAAGTGCAATTGAATAAAGAAAAAGAGAGAACCGCAAACTGAATTGCGCTCTGTGAACAGGCTGGCTCATGTGGTGACGTCAGACCAGGAAGTGAATGGATATCAACACCAGACTGGGGTAATGAATGCGCTGGTGCGCAGATTTAATAACAAATGAAAAGAAAGATACAAAACATACACAAAACAAAAACAACTATGGTGCTGATGTAAACCAGCACAGGTAGCATGTCTTACGACTCACGTCTCGTTCCGCCTCTGAACACACTAACCCCATTCAGCCAAAGCTGCTTGTTTTTATATTGTAGCAGAGGGATTAACTGGCTATCAATTACCTAGTTTATCCCCCAACCACATTCGGCACAGGGTTTCTCATATGCGTGGTCAACAGCCTGTTTGTCAATAATCACGTTGACCATGCATGCTCACGATTTTATCTGGATGGGGCATTTTAACCCCATCCAGGCTGTCAAACAATAATAACCAAAACTTTGTGTTTTTATACACTAAACTATACATTTTAAAAAAGAATACAACAAATACAAATACAAAATAATACATATACACACACTCCAAAAATTTATATCTTCATAAAAACATATCACCAATATATTTATTTTCCTTTAATTAGTTTGCAAGTAAACAAAGATTCAAATCACTTGCAAGTGAACTAGGTGTGAAAGTGCCCTTATTTAATGTATAAAAATATTCACCCTTCAGTATCTCTAAAGCCTAACATGTCAGTGAATATTTCTTTGTTTCATTTGTAATCATTTGTAATTTATGACATAGGAATGATGGGGATAGTGTGTGAATTGTGATGAGCATCATGGCAGTAATGCCTGTCAGGGGGTACACAGAATGAATAAGCTGTACTCAAGGGGAATATGTTGGCATGACTAAACCACCTGGGTGACACTAAAAGGACTTTTGTCTGTCAGCTAAGCACAGTTGCTGGATCAGCTCCATGTGTGGGACTCCTGGGGATGGATTTTTATTACAGAGTAGAATGATTCAGTTCAAATTGCATTCTAATGTCTGACTAGAGGATTGATATTAAAAATATGATATTTGATCAGGGAGTGCATGAATATTTAACAAAGGAGGAAAACATTGGACTTTTGTGTCATTAAGTCCTGAATTGAATCAAAACGAATATTTGCAGTAGCAATGTATTCTTGCTGTACCATTACCTGATGTCTGATTCACTCTCAAACTGAAACCAGCTTTCTGGAGGTGTTGAAAAATAGGATGTTAGGAGCAACAACATATAACCCCCATCTGCTTCAAGAGTTGCAGGACAGAGGAGATTAAAAAAGACTTCAAACAGGTTCCATAAAAAGAGAAAGCACCTGTGTTATATAAGAGCTAGCATTTATATGTCACTATTGTCTATACATTAGTTGGGGTTGTGCACATTATCTTTGTTTTGCTTTTGTATTTATTATATAGTTATTTTGTTTTTAGCACTGTTATTGTTCACATTGTATTGTTTATTATCCAAATGGAAGCACTTTTTTGTTTATTTTGGTTGCTATGTTTTATTTATTTGCTAAGTGTGTGTTATTATTTCTACAACAGCACGGGTTAATAGAGGGAGATAATAGTCCCATTCCTAATTCCCAATTCAGCCATGGATGTTTTCCATTCACACCAATTAACTATCATTGATTGTCCCTTATAAAAAGGGAACTAAAAGAACAGGGAGGATGTGTGGTTGCAGGGAGAATGGAACGAAGGACACAGGAAGTTGGCAAAACAGACCTGGACTGCAGTAACGGGGATCATAGGACATTGAGAAGAAATATGGAAAGATAGGGAAGGACCAGTCAGAAACTTATAGCTAAGCTAAATACTTATTCCTGAATGACATTGTTGAGTCTTTGAATAAGGAAACACTGTTTTAGTATTTATATGCCAAGATCTGTGTTGTGTTTGGGCATCTGGCCTAGAATGAAAGATACTTGGCAGAAAGATGTATATCCACCAACAACCGGATCACTTTTAATTATAAGAAGTGTTTCTGCCTCCCTTCAAGACACTCCCCTCCATGACCGATGCCCCAGAGGAGTGAAGCGGCACCACCCAAGGGATGGACTACCATCTCCCTGTACACACCCGAGACGAGAGGTCCTACCCTACTTAAGCGAAGTGCCAGTGGTCGGGTCGGAAGACCAAATAGGAGTAGTGTGGGCTGAGATTCGGGTGTAACTAGTGGATAACCAGGGACACTGAGGGAGGGTGCTGTTCATTCTTCCGTGATAGGAATCTGTGTCGCAGCACTGGAGAGGGGGGATCGAGCCTGAAGAGAGCCCAATAAGTCTTACACTGGGATGGACAAGCAGATTTTTAGCCTTTTGGGTTGGTCACCTCCAGCTTTATTGTTTACTATTGTCGTTCTACCAGGACAGTGTGTGGCAACTTGGATTAAGTACTGGATCCTCCCCTTTTTAACTGCCAACTGAGATTCTGAGGCCTTTTGAGGCCCAGGTGACTAATACTTGAACTATCGTCTCATCAAATTATGCTAAAATGTTGTTTGGGACTGTGGCATTGCAAAATTATGTGTTAATTTGAAAGGCTGTTTTACATTCTCCTGAAACCACAAGTAGCCTTCCAACGATGTTTTAGTGTTTTTTATAGCGTGCACATTTTTAGGTGTTTTTAGGAAAGGTGTCTGTATTGGGAAGGAAGAAATATATTATTATACTATAAGGTAGTTGTAAGTGGGGGATTTTGTTGAATCATCTTGTGGAGAAGAAAAAACTGTATTGGTTGTATTTCCCTGTAATAAAATAAACTGAATTTTATTTACTTGTTTGTGTAGTTCCTGTACACTCATTGGGGATGGTCTGGGTGGTCAGTTTGAAAGCCATACAACCTGTAGACAAAGGGTTAGAAAAACAACTATAACACTTACCTGGAATTAGTAGTTTAGACCCTGACATATACAGTGTAGGCCCAAAAAGCAGACAGACATTCAGAAGTTTTATTGTGAAGTCTCCAGGTTGCTTTTGGTCATACATAACTCTAGGCAGGTTACTTTTCAGGCACACATACCCTTTCCTTTACTGACTTCCAAGCACAGTTACTTCCACATAACCTGCTCCCTCTCTTGCTCTGTCAGCTGCTCCAACTCAACTAACTAACTGTCCCCTGCATACAGCATGGGCAGATACGCTCACAGGGGAGTGGTTACAACTATAACACGTTAAAGGCACAGTACAGATTAATATAGAGATTCATTCAGTGGCATGCGCTGACTTTTTAGCAAGGCATGCAACAACTTTTAGATGACAGATAAAAACATTTTATAATGTAATCTACTAATCGTGATTCAATAAACCAAACAGCACAGACCCAGTCACAATTGTACACCGCTTCACTGAAATTCCATTTTGATTTTGACAACAAGAGTTTGCACGCCACTCAGTGTTAAGTCAATGAGGATTCAATTCTACAGTTACATTCCTTGCCTATGTTTTCCAGTGCACAGCCATCAGGAAGTGAGGGTGCATGCTGCATCGCGTTGCCTAAGCAACCCATTACAACTTGGAGCATTGCATACCTTGACCAACAAAACAAGAATACTGCCTACTTGCATTCAGGGCTATCATATACTTATAAATGTTGTAGAGTAAAATACATTCCAAGACATGCAATGCATGTGTTGCATATATAGACGGCACGCCACTGGGTTCATTACATAGTGCCAAAGAAGAGGGAAATGTGGAGGGCGGTAAATTGGTTTGATCGAACTCCCAGCCAGGAATTGATGTACTGGAATTGCTCAGATAGGCTGCCACAGTTATTGAATGATACTGTCACTTTCATATTTCCAGCGCTAACCTTGCTTGATTTACTGCTCCTGTCTATGTTTCTGTCTATGATGGAAATTGGGAAACAGTTATTCCACCTTGTGCTTATTGGACTGTGCTGCTTCTTGTTTGGTTTATTTTGTTCCAAGTAAAAATGAGTCATGTTCTCTTGCCATTTATCCTGCCATAATTGTTTGTTTTTTTGGTTTTAACAAAAGCAGCTTGAAAATTTGCACTCAGTCTGTGAAGTCCCAGCATGTAATCGGCAATAAAACCAGGATCTGATTTTCTAGCCCCTGCAGGACTCCTTGAACTCGGCTGACTTGTGTTACTGGACACATTATCCCTCAAATCCCTTTCCTTGAGTTTCAATTTTAGTTTGTTTCCACCTCTTAACAGCCAGCCCAGGGGATGAGGTGACATGCAGTCTTCAGAGGAACATGCACACTAATAATAGAATGGCTTATGTGTGATCATGAAAGAATTTACGAAGTGACATGGTTTGACGTGTGTTTTTTGGTTGTTTTTTTAAAGGAAACAAAGAAGACATCTGCATTATTAAAAAAAAAAAAAAAACTAGAAATAACTGTTCGGTCAAGGGCATTTTAGTCCATTTATACAATCCAAGCACTCAGTAATATTGTTTAATATGATTTCGTCTAAATAGACGTCATAGACCCATTAATTGGCTTGCAAACTTTTAATTAACTGCTTCCTTATTACTCCTGTCAGAGTTGATTTTGTAAGATTGTGACTGTATATTTCTGCTGAGTGTGTTTATATAGTATTTTTTTAATTTATTTTTTTGTTCATGTTTGCCCTTTAATATTGTGTTTGCTAAATAAAGCCCTCCTCACCGGATGCATGGTGAATTCATTCCCTTTACTGAAGAAGGCACACCACACGCAACAATAACGAACTGCTTGTCCATTGCTGTTTCTACATGAAAGATAGGCACTAGTCAGTTCCAAACCCCAATTGATTTCCATATTCACTTACTTGCCAGTGTGATGGTGTTCCCATTGATATCAATAGATTATATCAGATGGTTCAGTATCTAATGTCATAGTTCAGCCCCCAGATATATTTTGTGTTGGTTGAAGAATTGCTATTGGTGTTGCTCAATGGGGAATGTTATCTATGCTTTTAGTATATATTGCAGCGATCAAGGGGGAGCAATTACTCACACAGGGGCATGGCAAATGTTCAACTTTATAGAAATGTCTCAGACTCACAACTGCATCCAGAGCTTATCTTAAAAGTACTTACTAATTAAAAAAATGTTTAACCAGGAAAAAACCATTGAGATGAACATCTAATTTCATAGGGTGTCCTGAGAATCACACATAAACCAAAGCAAGAAAATGAACAGCAAGTCCCTCTTCATCCCAGTACATTCCACTGTCTCCATGCACAGATAATTAAGCAGCTTATAAGGGAGATAATGCACAAAATCGAACATACATGATTGTGGCTGCATAGAGGGTACATGGTTAGACCCGCATCTGAAACCCTACACTTATCGACATCGATTGAAAAACAATCTGGGTTGATTGCTGTACTTCTCTATTTCTAAATTCAACACAATAAGTAAAAACAAAATACCATAATCACTTCAACATTCTCTGTGTGCTGCCATTAAACATGTTCAATACAATTGATTGTCTGTCTGGATTTCCAGTCGCTGGAAGTTAATGATTTTTTTTTTTTTTCAGCTGGCTGAGGAAGCAGTGCAAAGAGCAAGATAATAAAAGGACCAACCTTGACGGACGGAGCAGGCTTCTTTCCATTTCAACATTTCTTGTGTGTCTTGTAAAGTGCATTATATAAACAAGAAAGAAACACTGTTAATAACTACAGGTATACAGAAAGTCCTGGAAAAGTTTCAGTGGAGTGAAGGAAAATACATGACACAAGCTATGCCAGCCTAGCCAGATTAAACACCTGCCTTAACACTGTCAATAGGGGGGTTTGGAGCCACCAAATACAGACACTGTAATCGTTTATATGTTGGTACATTTAGCGGGTAGTGAGAGCCAACCTGCATTATAGTCTCATGAGAACTGTCTTGCATTGGAAAAGCACAGAGACAGCGACGTTCAAAGTTAAACACAAGTGTGTTACGCTGAACAAATGGAAAACAGCGATGAGTCTATTACAACACCGAGATCTTCCTCTTGGTGGGCCTCTTCTAGTTCTATACCATCCATTTGGTATTTGGTCCTACATCTTTGTGACTGGCGTGTAACACTTTGCATGAGTTAACATTATATTTTTGGTAAGTATACATATTGGGGCCTGGTTTTATAAGCAGAGCAAAGCTGTAGTGCAAGAGTGAAATAAACTTTTTGTGTCATAATGCAAATGTGAAATACTGCTAACTGGCATGGCAGTCAATAGCAGTAATGGAGTACTGCTGTGTACAGTAAAATAAAATAAAAAATGTATAAAAGCTTATAAACAAGCAGATATACAGCTTTCTCTCAACAGCACCATCTTTTGGGAGTAAATTGAATTGCTCATGTTTTGCTGTCAGTGAGCTACAGCTATGGCCAAAAGTTTTGCATCACCCAGAATTTTAGGACTGAGACACAATTTAGAAATGACAACATGATATTGCAAAAGTTTACCAGAAGCCATACTAGTAGTACAGCATTTCATGTTAGATTTCACAATGTCGCATTTTTCAATTTTTGTCAGTTTTTTGTATCTCCTATGGAAAATGACAAAGCAGCATGCAATTAATATGTTAACGGAACATTATTCAGCAGCTTTCATTTGACTTTAAGAAGCAAAATGAGTTAGTTATATAGAGTGATACACAACCATAGCTGTATTTTAAACGTGTCAACTTTAGTGTTTTTAAATTGAAGTTCTAGTACTTTTGCAAATAATAACTTAATAATAGCTAATTTACTAACTGGATTCTACTTGACTGGTGGAGTTGTAGTACATGTGCTTGGCAATTATGTGTCAGCAGTTTAATGACAGATCCTCATTTTATTGTTTTTCTTGGGAAGTCATGTTTTATATCTCTTTTTTAGGAGCAATAGCACTCAGTTTATCAGAGCTGTTTTTTAAGATAATTTGGTAATGGATGAATGGCTTGTGCCAGCTTTGAGTTTGAAGTGAATGCTACCAGCTGTCAGCAAATAAAGAGAACTGTTTAGAGCATGTTTAGCGATGCATGGACAAATCGATGAGAGTTAGTTCACCTCATTATTGCACTTCTACGCCCCCTTCTGGCCAGGTGTCCCATGCTGGCCAAATCCTCCAGTGTTCAGTGGCTTTACAATAACGGATGCTTAGGTTTGACAGATGAAAGGAGATCATTGGCTTATAGTAAAATTTGAATTAAACCAACATTCAAATTGGGCACATTTGGTAGAAAAACCAGAGTAAAATTGATATCCTGGTCAGATATTCGTAGTCACATTTATCTGTACAGAATAATAATTATATTATGGGCAGTTTGTAAAATACAGTACGCAGCACTTCAAAACCTACAATCTGCAAGGTGCTACAATTAGCCCCTACTTAAGTACCGATGATTAAACAACTACCAGTTAAAAAATGTTAATAGAAGTTGACCTGAGAGAAATTTCCAGTACAGTGATGTACAGAACTGAAAATATTTTCAACACAGGAACTTTCTTTCAAAGTGACTTGGCTGCTAGTACGTTGGTGTTTATTTTAGGGAAGCAGATAGTCATTCATCCCATCTCGTTTGCTACTTACTTGATGATCAGCCACTCAAAAGACCCCAGTTTTTAATACCTGTGGGCTGCACAGGGATAATCAGAGAGCCAGGGAAACAAGACCCAGAGGGATCATTGATTCAGCAAAATTACTCTGAGAACCACAGTCCATGATCATTGCACTGCGATGAGCTATTCCAAGAAACACAGACGTAAATACTATGGTATGCAAATTAGGTCTAGTGTAATTAGTAAAGTGATTTTATTATTATTATTATTATTTATTTCTTAGCAGACGCCCTTATCCAGGGAGACTTACAATTGTTACAAGATATCACATTATTCATTACATACATTATTCTTTACATACAATTACCCATTTATACAGTTGGGTTTTTACTGGAGCAATCTAGATTAAAGTACCTTGCTCAAGGGTACAGCAGCAGTGTCCCCCACCTGGGATTGAACCCACGACCTTTCGATCATGAGTCCAGAGCCCTAACCGCTACTCCACACAAAGGGCAATTGTGTGGAATTCAAAGTTATTTTAAACTTCTTTCTTATCACACAAGGCAAATACACTTGCTTATCTGTGTGTGTGTGTGTGTGTGTGTGTGTGTGTGTGTGTGTGTGTGTGTGTGTGTGTGTGTTCTCCATGTTATTTATACAAAAGGACTGTTATAAAATTGTTAGAAATCCAAAAAAGACAAGTCACCACTAAGAATGTATTAAACCATACAACATTTCAAATCCATGAAGATTAAACACTCAAAACCATCAACACTCCAGGGACAATCCCAGAAATGAAACAATTATAACCCAGAGCAACAGAAAAGGTAAAAGCACAATAAAGCCTGAATGTATGAGTTGAATTACTTGAAAGGGATTTCTTAGTGCCAGCAACATCAGTAGCTCATGCTAGATTAATATGAGAAACTCAAGACTCCTTGAGCTTGCACAGATTTAAAAATAAGATGAGGAAAGCACCTCTAATTGAAGCCTGTTGATGGAGGGCAGTCTGCCTCCGGACTCACTTTATGTACAGAGAGGCATTACTCACCCTGTCACTTCCACGGCAACCCGCAGAACCAAGCAGAGTGGATAGCAGAGGTGTGAATGGGATACAAACTGCCAACAAGGAGTCTGTGGGACCTCGACTGTGGTAAGGAACAATCTTATAAACAGACAGGGAAGCATTGTTGTTTACTTTTGGAGTGGGGATAAGTGATTGGAATGACACACAGATGAAGGTGATGAAGGTGCAGGGCTTGCTTTGATACAAGTTTGAATCCAGTAAGGACAATCTTGCGTTAAATAACCACCTTTATTAGAATACAAAAACTTACAGACTTCCAAAAACACTGAACACAGACAATGGGAGAATAAAAATAATAATAGTTGGAGCACAGTCTCATCCCTTGAAGCACCCCGGTGCCGCGTGCTAAAAAAAACAAAACAATAAAATAATAAATCTATGCAACGTGTTCATTCCGGTGAACAAAATGATTGGGCAGAGGAGCATTGTATACTCCCCCCCTCAGGACGAGGCTGGGAGTGAGGTGGTGGTGGTTGGGGAGGATAATTTGAAACCACGGCAAGACTGAGTTGGCGAAATAGGTATATATATAGACACACACACACACACACACACACACACACACACACACACACCTTTATAGGTTAATTGGAACGTGCTGGTAATAGGATTGTAGATTGACCAATGAATGTACTAGGCACTTGTGCTATAGATTTGAAACCTGAAACCTTGCAAGCTTTCTATTACTGTGAAATGCTGAAAGAAGATAATCGGCATACTGTATACTCTTCAATGTACAGCTCTCATAAATGAATAGAAAGCAAGTCAATCCTGTGTTTTTTTTTTTTTCTTCTTGAATGGCTGCTAACAGTACCAAGGCTATGCAGCCTGACAGCTGACACACCCAGGGCAGAATCCAGAGGTTCATTGATTGAGCACTTTTTCGCTGGTGAGGTTGCGAGCACCACAGGAAGTGCTGTTGGAGTATTGATATTGCAGTTATGTTTTCATTAAGGAGATGAAGTGCCTTGAACTCCCCTGAGTCCATTACCTGGAGAGAAAACAGGGAGAAGGGTCAGAAGTCAATGCCTTTCCCTGCCACAGTGCAAGGAGTGGATGTGACTCAGGTCTTCTGTGCAAATACAGGAATGAGGTGTCAGCTTCCCTAATCCTCACAGCACAGTCACTGTGTTGGGCTATGTGCATTATACAGTGAGATGTACAGTGCCTATAGAAAGTCTACACCCCCTTGAACTTTTTTTGTGCCAGTTCCTCAGAGTTTCATGCATTTAAATGAGGATTTTTTTCCACTTATCTACACACCATACTCGACACTGTTAAGGGGAAAAAAGTTTTTATTGAGAAAAAAATTATATATTAAAAATACAAAACTGAAAGATCATAATTGGATAAGTCTCCACCCCCCTGAGTTAATACTTGGTGGAAGCACCTTTGGCAGCAATTACACCTGTGAGTCTGTTGGGATAGATCTCTACCAACTTTGCACACCTAGATTTGGCAATATTTGACCATTCTTCTTTACAAAACTGTTCAAGCTCTGTCAAATCCCTTGGGGATATTTGATGGACTGCAATCTTCAAGTCATGCCACAAATTTTAGATTGGATTTAGATCGGGGCTCTAACTGGGCCACTCAATGACATTTACCTTTTTGTTCCTTAGCCACTCCAGTGTAGCTTTGGCTGTGTGCTTTGGGTCGTTGTCATGCTGAAAGGTGAACTTCCGTCCCAGTTTCAGCTTTCTTGCAGAGGGCAGCAGGTTTTCCTCAAGGACTTTTCTGTACTTTTCTACATTCATTTTCCCTTCTATCCTGACAAGTGCCCCAGTCCCTGCCGATGAAAAACATCGCCATAACATGATGCTGCCACCACCATGCTTCACAGTAGGGGTGGTGTTCTTTGGGTGATGCATTGTGTTGGGTTTGTGCCAAACATAACGCTTTGCATTTAGGTTTTTTTGCATACTTCAAATGGGATTCAAGGTGGTCTTTCTTGAGTAAAATACAGGCCAGATTTGTGGAGTGCTTGGGATATTGTTGTCACATGCACACTTTGACCAGTCTTGGCCATAAAAGCCTGTAGCTTTTGCAAAGTTGCCATTGGCCTCTTGGTAGCCTCTCTAATCAGTCTCCTTGTCGCTTGGTCATCCAGTTTGGAGGGACGGCCTGATCTATGCAGGGTCTTGGTGGTGCCATACACCTTCCACTTCTTAATAATCATCTTAACCATGCTCCAAGGGATATGCAAGGCCTTTGATATTTTTTTATACCCATCCCCTGATCTGTGCCTTTCAACAACTTTGTCCCGGAGTTCTTTTGAAAGCGCCTTGGTGCTCATGGTTGAGTCTTTGCTTTGACATGCACTACCCAGCAGAGGGAACCTACAGGAACTGCTGAATTTATCCTGAAATTATGTGAATCACTACAATTTAACACAGGTGGAGGCCACTTAACTTGGTGTGTGATTTTGAAGGCGATTGGTTACACCTGAGCTGATTTAGGATTGCTATTAGAATGGGGTGGACACTTATCCAACCAAGCTATTTCCGTTTTTATTTTTAATTAATTTTCTACAAACTTCTAGAATATTTTTTTCACTTGGAAGTTGTGGGATAGGATGTGTAGAGAAATGAAAAAAAACAATTTTAATGCATTTTAATTCCAGACTATAAGGCAACAAAAGGTGAAAATTTTGAAAGGGGGTATAGACTTTCTATAGGCACTGTACATCGCCTGGCCCACTTTATTAGTACATGCTTTCTACTGCATTTAGGCCACTGTTTGCCCTGATTACAGCCTTGACATGACATGACATTAAATTGATGAATCCAACTCAAAAAGTGTTTCACACTTTTAACCTATAGAACAGAAATGTATCTTATATTTGATCAGTTCGATTATACGTCAATGTAATATAGTAAACATTCCATACAACATGTTTACATTATCCATATTTTACTTTAAAAAGCCACAAAGAACACACTTCGGCAACTTGTATTTTTATAGGACAAGACCCTTATTTACGATTCCATAAGACATTTCATATTTAAGTCTTTGTAACATACAGGCTTTTTGCAACCTGTAATCCCATAAATATAACAGTGACAAGTAGGGAAGAGCGGAATGTTTGGCTGTGCAAAGAAACATTTTTACATTTTAAAATATTGACAGTCTGAATGTGAGATGACACCAAGTGCAGAATTATAAATTCAGCTGACTCAGGTTATAATAAAGCTGTGACTTATAAAATAATTTGCACTGACCCAGCCTAAATAGTGCAACACTTAATTGCACAAGTAAGAAATTGTGTGGCGGTGGTTTGAATAGAGGCTTGCCATAGTTCAGGGGCTCAGCTCAGCTTGCTATGCTAGTCCTATTGGTTCCTTAACCTATATAGTCCAGGCTCACCTTCCAATACTTGTTCTGCAAGTCTTTCTTCTGAGTAGGTCAAAAGTAGCTACTGAGCCATAAAACATGGATAATATACGTGATGATTCTTATGTCTACAACCAAACTCGGTCTCCGAAATGGTGCAGATCACTTCTACTTCTCCAACCGCTTCTGCTTCCTGCTTCTCATCTTGAGCAGTCTATTTCGATCAACCCTTTTTCTGATTTTGAAGCTGGCCAGTCTCCATCTCCTCCACACTACTCTCATAGCCCAAAGCTCCATGGAACCTCCAGAATCCCATCCACCGGATCGCATTGCTGTGTTTCACCTTCCACTTCTGTTCAATGCAGCGCAGGAGCTCGCTTACCGGCAGGTTTAGGATCTCGCAGCAACCCTTTAACAACAGCTCCTGCAAGGTGAAGCTCTCGAAACAGATCAAAGAACATTCCAAAGGAGATGCATTTCAAAGATTGGGCCATCTCAAAACTTTTAAATCATCTACATCCAACATCGGACCAGAAAGGAAAAATGTTAACGTCAGACCTGGCCCGCCATAGGACCGCAAAGGGTTAAAGTATCAATCCCGGCTGATCTAGACAGAGATTCTCTCTTCAAATTAATGTGCAAATCTACTGGCGCAATTCCTGTTTTCCCAAGCCGCCATCTTGGCTATTGGTCAAAGGTCAAAAAACACTTTTCTGTCACTCAAGACAGATCCCAGATCCAACCAACTACCCCATGCAGCGCTAGAGATCCTGTTCACACTGCACTGCTGAAACACATTTCAGATCTCCTCCTTCCACTCCATCATTCTAATGCTGCCATGGATAACCGCATTTTTTTAACTAGAAAACAAGATAACCAACCTGGAACAACATAAATCTGATAATCGCTCTCATTCTTACCACTACTATTATTATTATTATTATTATTATTATTATTATTATTATTATTATTATTATTATTATTTATTCATTAGCAGATGCCCTTATTCAGGATGACTTACAATTGTTACAAGATATCACATTATTTTTTACATACAATTACCCATTTATACAGTTGGGTTTCTACTGGAGCAATCTAGGTAAAGTACCTTTCTCAAGGGTACAGCAGCAGTGTCCCCCACCTGGGATTGAACCCATGACCCTCTGGTCAAGAGTCCAGAGCCCTAACCACTACTCCACACTGCTGCCTACCACTCTTCCAGACGCTCCAGATCGCCCAGGAGGGAATTCAGCATCCATATAAAGGCATCACCCTCTCATACCCTTGTCTCGTCCTCCCATCATCAAAGTGAGCCATCCATTGACACTCCCGAATTCACTCTAGCTACTGCTAAAAGTAATTCCTCTTCTGGTTTTACTCCCACAAGGATAAACTCCCTTCCACCTAATCTGAAGAAACAAATCATGGAAGTTGAGGATGTTCTCTCCTCATCTCATCCATTGATGCTATTGACCATCGCACAATAGATTGTGGAGAAGTATCTGTCACATTAAAATCAAGAGATCCCCATCTATTAACCCTTAGCGGTCCTATGTCAGACCTGGTCCGACATTGCAATTATTCCTATCCGGTCCAATGTCGGACCCTGTCCGACATCATCAAAAAGACGCAAAGAACGGGTTTCTAGTTGTTTTTTCTCTGGAAAAAGCAGAGAAAACCATTCAATGGCCGAGTGGGAGCGACAGGAGCCGAGACAAGCCGAAAAAAAAGGGCGTATCTCATGAATAGTCATACTTGCCCCTGGCATCAGATAACAGCGGCCATAAGGAAACAAGCTGGCTGTGACTGCATCAGCGCTCAGAGAATATCACAGACATTTGCAGAGCTTTTTTCAGATGTTATAGTAATACAATAATGACTTGGATCGCATTATTGAGGCGTTTGGTGATAAAACGTGTGATCAGGAGATGATTGATCGGTATGCACGACTATTATTATTATTATTATTTATTTCTTAGCATATGTGAAAGCTGTAGCGAACGAAAGGGTGGGGCGGGGCTGGAGATGCCTAGCGAGTGCTTTTACTTTTAAACAGCACGTCTAAAATTAACTGCGCGTGTGAAAATAAATTGGACCTGACGCGCCTGACACGCACTTAATAAATTGACTGCAAAGGATTAAAAAACACGAACAATTAGTGAGTTTGTATTAGCCTTTTCATCCTTCTGTGATATTCTCTGTGATGTTTATCCTAATCAGCGTGAAGAATTGGACTGCTACTTAACCAATATCGTTGACCTCCATGTTCGATACGGTTGCACATACTTTTTTGAATATCATAGGGTTTTTTCTGCAAAAAAAACCTATTAACTGGGATATAATTGACCATGACCTGTTTAATCCAGAACTTTCAGCTCTTCAGGTAAACTCTTGTGCTGTAGTTCAGTTAACCGTTCTGCACCCTTATGTCCATTAGCAGCCTCCTCCTCTAGACAATCAACGGCAGGTATATATAGTCACCTGGACCCTCCACCCCAGAAAACAGAGCCTCCTTCTGTATTTTTCTCTCCAACCACCTTGCATGATGCCAAACGGACAAAAAAATACTTTTTCATGTCTACATACTCACATAAATATCAAACATTTCCACTTGTTCCTCTTCAGACTGCCTCCTGATTCCTACCAGATATTGCACGGTTCAGATTTGTGCACACCCCTTATCATCCAATTGTTTTCTTTGTTATCGTTATTAGTGTATTGATTTAAAAAGTGTTATCAGGCCGGGAGCGGACCTCCGGTACTTGTAACCTATATATTTATGTTGCAGCATTATTTCCCCGTCCCCCATGCAACCTTCTTACTTATGGCTACAATGAATAGCTGTACAATGAACTGAAAATCAGATGCTTAACATTAATGGACAGGCAGAAAACACTCTCTAAAGTTACACAACTAGATACATTCAATGCTGCACCTTCATTTACTGTACAACAGAGAAAAAACGATGGTAATAAATTAACTTTTGGAGCCAGCAATGGTAAGTAAAGAGTGTATTTTAAAAAAGGAGACTGTATTCTCTAAAGCTTAAAACATCATTATGTGAGGAACATGAACCCTATTCCCACAACTAGCAGAGTAATTAGATATGACATGTTAATATGTAGTGAATGATACTGCTCCTGTCTTTTGGGAAGTAGTTATTTATATTTTTTAAATATAGGCCTAAACAAGGTTGACAGCAGGCTTTTAAAATAAATTTAGATAAAATAAATTACTGATGTTTCATGTTCCCATGCCGCTGATGTTTTCTTTAGATCTGGAATTCTCTAGTTAATCTGGTGAACTATGTCTGACTGTCAAAGCCATTTCTCAGCCCCAGTTCCATTTCTCAGCACCTAGCTGATCTGAATGACTGTAGTTTAGACTGAATGGATAAAAAATGGGTAATTCAGAGTCAAGTTTTACATAGTACTCATCTGCATGGACTGGATATATAAGACACACGAATATACAGTTGTGACAGAAATATAATGAGATCTGGTTGTAAATCTCCCTCCCGACCTGTGAGGGCGCTAAGCAGCGAGGACAGAGTTCTTTTGACGGGCTGGACTGACAGTTCTTTCCCGGGTCGGGCAGTTGGCGAGTCTGGAAGAAGGCGAGTCTCTGTTGCAAGAACGTATTGACCCGGAAGGTAAACAATGTAGCAGCCACTGATAGTAAGGCAGCTGCATTAGTTTACCAAGGGGTCATGCGTGACAGCATAAAAAGGGGACGGAGACTCGTAATTGGTTCCTTCACTTGGGTTCAGAGACGCACCGAACTGGAAGGACCGGGAGAGTTCCCAAAAATAAACTATACATATTTGTGAGTGTTTTGTTTGTTTGTAGCACTGTTAGTAATTGTCTTTTGTTTGTAAATTCACTAGACGGCTAACACGTCACCTTGGGCCAGCACTACCCGGAACAACAACACCACAGTCACTGTTATTTGTTATCACCCACCTTGAGCACTACTGCACGCACCCGGACTGGTGATTTGTGTTAGTAGTATTGTGGGAGCGGATAACGTGTTATTATTTGTTTGTGTTTACAAATCGTTATTATTTTCCTGCCGAGCTTTACACCAGGGGTGTATTGCCGGAGGATTATTGTTTGGTCGCGAGACCAGGATTTGTGTTAAAATAAAAATAACATTTCCAAATTGGATTACAGTTTTCACGTGTGATTGTTTCTGCACTGCATCACCTCTGCAGCCGGTCTTAATCAGCAGCCACTTTGCCACAACTGTATAGCATGTTTTTTATTTCACTCCAAATTGCCGATCTTGACCGGGAACCCACAGGGAGACCTGCATTGGTCTTTGTGCTGCGGTGGATTTAGAGGAATATTGACTTTGGCTAGTTTGCCTCATCAGACTTCAGTAAACATGACTGGTCAATCACCCAGAGTCCAGACCCTAAATATTTTGGCCCTAACCTCCAGCACGCCATATTGGTAACATTAATTTCTTGGGTTGAGTAGGGTGGTGCCGAAAACCAGAAGTTGTGTTTATGACCAATAGAACATCCTCTAATATACTGAACAATAATGTGTTACATGGTTTAGTGCCCTTGGATAACACTGCCTCATGATGGATGACTTTCATTTAAACATCCACACAATTACAGTAGGTGATAGGCATGTGAGTGGGCAACTTTAAAAAAGTGGAAAATGGTGTAGGGGGAGAGTATGAGAGGGGGGTTCTCCCATTTCACGCTAGAAAATGTTTGTGTTTTTAAAGTTAAAATTTGCATTCTGAGCCACTTCTGAGTGGTTAATAATAGAAAAAATGGAGCACAATTGCATAAAGAATGGCTAAATATCTACTGTAGCTGTTTATTATACAAGAACTTACCTTGCAATTTATTTTGCATTTCTGTACTTCCATAAAAGTATTACAGTTGTTTCCAGCACAAGCAACTGTTGACTATGCTAAGGAGAAGTGTCTTGGTTTAACTAGTTTCATTGCTAACTACTGTAATTTCTAACATCTTTGTAAAGATGTCTTGTCAGCTATACAAAAAAATAGGTTACCGGTACAAATAATTTAACATTAATAATTAAGCAGATAAAATTAAATAAAAGTATAACTTAACTGGGAGTTTGTAATTGGTTGCATTGATTTCACCGTGTAACAAATTATTATTATTTTTTTGTTCCTGGGTAGTAAGTGTTATTTCCTAATTGCTTATGCCTCAAAAGTATAGAAAATGGCTATTATTCCTCACAGACTTTGCTTTTGTGACCAGGACAGTGATATTTTGAAATTTACCTATTTTCCAGAACATTCCAGATAGATTCAGTGCTGAGTAAACTTGGAGTAACTTCTAGAACGTTCTAGAACTTTCCAGTAATATAAATAGTAGTATAAATACAGGGGCCTTAAGCCCACCAGTTCAGTTTAGTTCCAGCTGCCGAAGTGGATACATATCTGCATTTTTCTGAGATGGCATCAAGAGGCTGCAAGCATCTGGCAGACGCATTTTGCTATGTCTGCGGCCAATTTATCAAGACAAGAGCGAAAAAGTACTCAGTGGAAGCATCTGCTAAGATGTGTGATGCCTACAAGGCATATGTAGGCATGCCTGTCGGGGATCAAGACAAACCCTGGGCACCTCATTTCAGCTGCGAGCACTGCAAAAAAACTCTGGAAGGTAAGATGGACAATTGTTGCTCGGAATTTTATGTTATAAAATTTGTTAAAATTTTTAAAATTGTAAAAGTTTTTAATTTTAAAATGTTTTACAATTTTCAATGTTATTGAAAAAATATATCATATATGAAAAATGTTGTGAGAATCTCTTACACATGAGTCATGGGTGAAATAAATGTATTTTTGTAGGATGGTACAGAGGGGAAAAGACAGCCATGAAGTTCGCTATCCCAAGAATTTGGCGGGAACCCACTGACCACTCAAGCAACTCCTACTTCTGCATGGTGGACCCTTCCAAACGTCGGACTGGCAAGAATGCACCTGCTATCACGTATCCGGACCTTCCTTCATCCATCGCCCCGGTGCCACACTGCCATGAGCTCCCCGTACCCACTCCTCCGGAGAGAGAGCAGCCGTCTTTAGAAGAGAGCAGCAAGTCAGAGAGCGAGGAAGACGTTGTAGATCCAGATGACAATTTCAGAGGTGGAGCTGAGGCGAGAAACCCATACTACCCCAACCAAAAAGACCTCAACGACTTGATTAGAGATCTTGGTCTCACCAAGTCCAATGCCGAGCTTTTGACGTCTAGGCTCAAGCAGTGGAACTTGTTGGATGAAAGTGTGCAAGTCGCAGATCAGAGGAAGCGTCACCAACCTTTTTCCAGCTTCTTCACCCGTCAAGATGGGCTCTGCTTCTGCCACAATGTGACTAGTCTGTTCGAGGCAATCGGAATCGCCTGTAAACAGAATGAGTGGCGCCTCTTCATTGACAGCTCATCCAGGAGCCTCAAAGCTGTGCTGCTCCATCATGGTAACAAGTACCCGTCTCTTCCCCTGGCTCACTCAGTGCACCTCAAAGAGGATTACAACAGCATCAAGACCTTGCTGGACACCTTGAAGTATGATGAGTACGGCTGGGAGGTCATAGGAGACTTCAAAATGGTGGCATTCCTGATGGGTCTCCAAGGCGGTTTTACCAAGTTTCCCTGCTATCTTTGCCTTTGGGACAGCAGGGACACCAAGGCGCACTACCACAGGCGGGACTGGCCACAGCGGACCGAGTTCTCTGTGGGGAGGAACAACGTCAATTGGGAGCCACTGGTGGACCCCCGGAAGGTGCTGATGCCATCACTGCACATCAAATTGGGCCTTATGAAACAATTTGTCAGAGCTCTAGATAAGGAGTCGGCAGCCTTCAAGTACCTTCAAGACTTCTTCCCTAAGCTGTCTGAGGCAAAGGTCAAAGCCAGTGTCTTCGTCGGACCACAGATAAAGAAGATCCTGGAGTGCAATGAATTCCCCAAGAAGCTCACTAGTAAGGAGAAAGTGGCTTGGAACAGCTTTGTCGCAGTGGTTCGGGGCTTCCTGGGCAATCACAAGGCCGAAAACTATGTGGAGCTGGTTGAGACTCTGGTGAAGAACTATGGCACAATGGGCTGTAGGATGTCCCTCAAAGTCCATATCCTTGATGCTCATCTTGATAAATTCAAGGAGAACATGGGAGCGTACTCGGAGGAGCAAGGCGAGCGCTTCCACCAGGATATACTGGACTTTGAACGCCGCTACCAAGGACAGTATAACGAGAACATGATGGGAGACTACATTTGCGGGCTGATTCGTGAAAGTGATTTACAGTATAATCGTAAATCTCGAAAAACTACTCACTTCTAAATCTTTTGTAGTCATTTTTGTATTACTTTAGTATAAATACATGTTAATTTGGATTCATATGTTGTTTTTTTCGGACTTTATGTGAACAAAAAGACACAAATTCGCCCGTTTTCTCATTGGAAATAGGTAAATTTCAAAATATCACTGTCCTGGTCACAAAAGCAAAGTTTGTGGGGAATAATATCCATTTTCTATACTTTTGAGGCATAAGCAATTAGGAAATAACACTTACTACCCAGGAACAAAAATTGTTTTACGTGGTGTTTTCAGCTTTTCAGTCACTTTCATTCAGTATTTTGAAGTGATTGTCTATAGCTTGTTTTCCTCGACTGCCATACTTTAACTCACAAAGAAGGCAGTACCCCTTTGTGACAGAGATCGAATGGTGCTTGGTGTTAGATCTCCCTCTCGACCTATGAGGGTACTGTGTAACGGGAACAGAGTACCCTTAACTAAATGGCATGACAATTTATTCCGTAGGGTAGATGGAAGTTGGTCATTTAGGAAAGGGGCGCAGCTACGGTATCCAAACTCAGTGACCCAGACGGTAAATGGTGTGGCATCCGAGGATTGGAGGAGTGGATGCGCTCGTTAACCTAGGGGTCATGAGCAAGGATATAAATAGGGGATTTAGCATAAGTGATCTGTTCCTTGGTAAATGGTTAGTGTTGAAAACCTACAAGGAGTCTGTGTGCTGTTTCGTGAACCGTTAGTTTTGTCTTGTGTTTGTTAGTGTTTTGTTAACTGTCGTCTGTTTTTTAATAGACTACCAGTTGCACGATCCGGAGCTGTAGCGAAAGCCAGCATAAACCCGGACATCACTTTCACCCCTACATTTCACTGAGAACTGTATTACATCACTTGCACGTATTCACTATCACTAAGAACTGTGTTTGTGTTTTGTGTTTAGTGTTGGTGTGTAAAACTGGACTTTTAGTTACGGGTCAAACCCGGGGAATTACAAATACCGAGTGATACACACCGCTGTATCACTCCATCATTATTATTTAAGGTGTTTGCCATAAGGCTCTGGACATTGTTAATTAAATCAATAAACACCCTTACACCTGGAAATCATTGTCTGTCTGTTTTGTATCCGCTCTGCACTGCACTCACCTGTATTCACTCACCATATATATTATATTGACCTCTTGGTCACACTCTACAAACAGCCTCAACATTGTCAAATCATGAAATTGCGGGAGCAAAGGGAAAGCATACACAAAGCAGTCTTGTGATAGGCTGAATCATTTTTCAGCAGCCAATCAACCATCGCGTAACACATGGGTACGCCATACACTTTGTGTAAGTGGTAAACCGAAGCATGGCCTGCAATTTTTCTCCGGATTTACACAATTCAAAAAAATTACCTACACGGTCAGAAAATGTTGAACTCCCCAGAAATGTTTCTCCCTTTGACAAAGTAACCTATTAAAGTAATGTTTCTATTGCTATGATTCTGAAACCTACTGTAGGAGCTATTAGAGAAGTATTCAAACTTTATTATTATTATTATTATTATTATTATTATTATTATTATTATTATTATTATTATTATTATTATTATATGTTTCCCCTCAGCCACATACTAAGATCACATGGCCTGAATTATCATTTTTACGCAGATGACACTCAAATCTATATTCATTCTAAACCTGATATTGATGCTGCTGACTCTTTACACACCCACTCGCAACCTCCGCTCCTCCGATCTTAGACTGTTGTATGTCCCTTCTCGCCTGTGCTCTATAGGCGACAGGGCCTTCTGCTGATAGTCCCAAAACTGTGGAACTCTATTCCGTTAGAGATCAGGGATTCAGCAACTTTGAGTGTTTTCAAATCTAGCTTAAAAACGTACTTTTTTAGAAAGGCATTTTTATGATTCCTTTTCCTTGTTTCTGTTGAATTTATCTTTGTTCTGTGAAGAGCTCTGATACAAATGCTTTTAAGGGCGCTATAAAAAATACAGTTCATTATTATTATTATTATTATTATTATTATTATTATTATTATTATTATTATTATTAGCAACAGCATCTCTCATTCCTCTTGAGAAAAAAAAACAGTCATTGGTAAATTCAAATTACAATGACAGATACTGTACTTCCTTGAATTAGTAAAGGGTACCAATAAAGAACTAATTCTTACAGTAAGACTATCAGTTATAGTAGATATCAGGCTGCAACGATCTGCTGGTGTTCACCTGCTGTAAAAAGTGTTTTTTATTCAAAAAGGTTTTCTGTGAGGCTGTGGCAGAATGGCTTGTGGGGTGACGTCAGACCAGGAAATTAATCCAAACAAACACACTTTCAAATAACAAAAGAAAATGGCACGATGGCCAAAATAAACAAACACAAACAAACAAAGGACACAAGTACCTTCAGGATGGTTCAAAGTAAGTAGCATTCGTTTTGTTCCTTTGCAGTTTGTTTTACATACAACACGTCTCTCCAACTCAGTCTAACACACTCCCCTGTCTGCAAAAACTGCAGGCTTTTCACAAGTTTAATAAATCTGCGTGACTGTCAGCTAATTAAATAATTGCTAGTCGACAGTCATGCACTCTCACGAGATGCACTAAATCACAAACATAAAACAATAACAAAAAATGGTGGACAGCACTTTGCTCGTCCTGCATTTAAATAATAATACAAATAACAAATAATACAACACATAATATGCACAGTGGCGGGGTGTGTACCCCGTCACAGAGGCATAAACAGGTAGGGAGCTACTGTAAGGGAAGAGTTAAAACAATCAACTTCTATAACTGATTATAAATCACATATGTGAAATCAGCCAATCACAGAGCAGCATTTCCAAACATTCCTATATCTCTTATCTTGTGTAGAAACGTCATCCTGTGCATAGAATTATCAGTATTTTAAAAATAAAACGCTATAAATAAAAACATAGCAAAATGAAAAATCCTGTTATTAACTTCGACCGTTGTTTTAATTTGGATAAACTGGACAGTAGCTTTTTTGAAGAAAATATGACAGAAATTGCAGAAATAGAAATCAACTAATCAAATCCAAAGCAATACCTTTCCTACACCAAATCAGAGCAACTGTTTCAACTCTTTAGTTACTAACACCGCTTCAGGACACTTACATGCTAGTGGTGTAAGTTTTACAGGATGTACATTTGTTTTTAATAAATATTTTTGTCACATTTAACTAGTCTGAAAACACAGCACAGATCTGCTACTGTTATTATTATTATTATTATTATTATTATTATTATTATTATTATTTGTTTATTTAGCAGACGCCGTTATCCAAGGCGACTTACAGAGACTAGGGTGTGTGAACTATGTATCAGCTGCAGAGTCACTTACAACTACGTCTCACCCGAAAGACAGAGCACAAGGAGGTTAAGTGACTTGCTCAGGGTCACACAATGAGTCAGTGGCTGAGGTGGGATTTGAACCAGGGACCTCCTGGTTACAAACCCTTTTCTTTAACCACTGGACCACACAGCCTCCTCACAGCCTACTGTAGGTCAGTTACGGTCGATCCTGGACCAAACCATTTTTAGACGGGGAGAAGGGGGGTTGAATGTTATATTTAACTCAAATAAAAGTTATTTTCACTGTAACGATATTTGTGTGTCTAATCCTTATGTGTGTGATTTATAATAAGTTAATACATCATGTGATGGGTGTCTCTTATTGTCATCATTTTGCGCAGTATGTACAGCCAGCACCCAAACTGCGCGAGATGTCATCTTTTATATCATAAGAGACACCCTTCACATGACATATTAACTTATATACAAGGCTTTTTTGCTCAAACAGCCCCATATGCAGCGTGTATAAGAGGCTTGCCCAAACCCTCACAAGAAATTGTTCTGCCCAACACAAAACATGTTTTTTCCCGCAAGCACGCAAAGCAGGTCTAACAAACATATTTCTCGTTTTCCTACTGTGCAACCACCAGACCGCTAGGGCAGCAAGGATATCAAAATCAACACTGTAGTATAGATACAGGATTTAGTTGCATTTCAATGTCATTGGAGGAGACAATGCTTGGCTGGTTTAACGTCAATTCTTCCCGCCGATCTGAGCCCCCCATACCGCTGCAGGAGGCAGACAATGAAAACTCTGAATCCTTTTTGCTCATTCCCTTGCCTGGAACATCCTCTTCACAATGTCTACATTTATTCAAATTGCTGTTATCTATACAAACTGCAAGATCTGAACCTGATTTTACAGAACTTGTGGCAAAATATTTTTGTAGCATACTGTCTGTTTTCACGCACCATCGTTTTGTGAGAATTTGATAACTGTGACACTACAGTCAGAACATACTTCCTTCGAATGTTTGAACAAATGTCACCTTTCAGAACACTGTTTGCGGTGCCAGATTATGAATGTTTCTGAAGTTTTTTTCTTTAGATTTTTCCAGTCCTTCACTCCATTTTCAGTGAAAGCAGGGTCTTTTGAACTTCTGAAAAAGTGTCTGCAAGGAAAGCAGAAAACCGCATCTGCCTGCTTATTGTACTCTAAATATGAAAATGTATTTTAATATTCTGATGAAAATGAATGGTTTTGCTTACCAAAGACAGTTTTTGATACACAGGTAAATAAGGCTGTGATGGTCCTGTTGCAATTTCACCAAGGTCCAAAATACAGGATTTCGTTGCATTTCAATGTCAGTGGAGGAGACAATCCTTGGCTGGTTTACTGTCCATTCTTCCCGCCGATCTGAGCCCCATATAGATATTCGAACGTTTATGGTAAAAGTGCAGGTTTTTTTTGGCAAATATACCATATGAAATACGTTGAATGCCACGTGATTATAAGTACAATAGTAAGTGCGTGTTTAGAAGCTTAATAGTCGTATTAATAATTGATTTTGGTGTGAAGTGATGGAAATGGTGTTCGAAATTGGTGTAGGTACTGTAGGACTACAGAACAGGTTAACAGATTTAAAGTTTTTTTAAAACAGTGCAGCTTGTTATCCTTACTGTTTTTCTAATTTGCTTAAATAGGCATAACATGTTTTAAAGTACAAGATAGTTCTATATTAAACTTTGACCGCCTTATGTTGGGAAAAAAAGTCAAATATATATGTAGCATCACTAAGTAGTTTTGATGTCTGTTTTGTGCTATAAATTATTATACAGTACAAGTTCTCAAAAAGACGCAGGAGAATGAATCCGGTTTACAACTTTTATTTGTGTCCGTCAGTCCGACTATTTTCAAACTCAACACAATGAATGAAACTTAGTATTTAGACTCACTAGTAACATAGTAATAAAAAAATTTGCAAGTCTTAAAAAAAATAATGCAAGTCTTAATTTATATATATATATATTATTATTATTATTATTATTTGTTTATATAGCAGACGCCTTTATCCAAGGCGACTTACAGAGACTAGGGTGTGTGAACTATGCATCAGCTGCAGAGTCGCTTACAATTACATCTCACCCGAAAGACGGAGCACAAGGAGGTTAAGTGACTTGCTCAGGGTCACACAATGAGCCAGTGGCTGAGGTGGGATTTGAACCGGGGACCTACTGGTTACAAGCCCGTTTCTTTAACCACTCGACCACACAGCCTCCTATACATATACAGTGCCTTGCATAAGTATTCATCCCCCTTGGACTTTTCCACATTTTGTAATGTTACAACCTGGAATTAAAATGGATTTAATTAGGATTTTTTGTCACTGATCTACACAAAATAGTCCAAAATGTCGAAGTGGGGGAAAAAATCTACATATTTTTCAAAATTATTTACAAATATAAAACTGAAAAGTCTTGATTGCATAAGTATTCACCCCCTTTGCTGTGACACCCCTAAATAAGCTCTGGTGCAACCAATTGCCTTCAGAAGTCACATAATTAGTTGAATGGAGTCCACCTGTGTGCAATTAAAGTGTCACATGATCTCAGATTAAATACACCTGTTTCCGGAAGGCCCCAGAGTTTGATAGAGAGCATATCTAAACAAACAGCATCAAAACAAGTCCAGGATAAAGTTCTGGAGAAGCACCAATCAGGGTTGGGTTATAAAAAAATATCCCAAATTTTGAACATCCCCCAGAGCACCGTTAAATCCATTATTAAAAAATGGGAAGAATATGGCACAACCGCGACTCTGCCTAGAGAAGGCCGCCCACCAAAACTCAGTGACCAGGTAAGGAGGGCATTAGTCAGAGAAGCAACCAAGAGGCCAATGGTAACTCTGAAGGAGCTGGAGAGATCCACAGCTGAGATGGGAGAAACCGTCCATGGGACAACTATAACCCGGACGCTCCACAAAGCTGGGCTTTATGGAAGAGTGGTGAGAAGAAAGCCATTGCTGAAAAAAACCTGTATCAAATCCCGTTTGGATTTTGCCAAAAGGCATGTGGGAGACACAGCAAACATGTGGAAAAAGGTTCTCTTGTCCGATGAGACCAAAACTGAACTTTTTGGCCACGCTATGTATGGTGCATAGCCAACACTGCTCATCACCCTGAGAACACCATCCCCACGGTGAAGCATGTTGGTGGCAGCATCATGTTATGGGGATGCTTTTCATCGGCAGGGACTGGGAAACTCGTCAGGATTGAGGGCAAGATGGATGGAGCCAAATACAGGGAAATTCTAGAGGAAAACCTGCTTCAGTCTGCAAGAGACCTGGGACTGGGGCGGAGGTTCACCTTCCAGCAGGACAATGACCCTAAACACACAGCCAAAGCTACACTGGAGTGGTTTAAAAACAAGAACCTGAATGTCTTAGAATGGCCCAGTCAAAGCCCAGACCTCAATCCAATTGAGAATCTGTGGCAAGACTTGAACATTGCTGTTCACCAACGGTCCCCATCCAACTTGCCAGAGCTTAAGCAATTTTGCCAAGAAGAATGGGCAAAAATTTCAGGATCTAGATGTGCAAAGCTGGTAGAGACTTACCCAAAACGACTCACAGCTGTAATTGCTGCCAAAGGTGCTTCTACCAAGTATTGACTCAGGGGGGTGAATACTTATGCAACCAACAAATGTCTTTTCTTTTGTTTAATTAACTTTTGTGTCACAATAAAAAATATTTTGCACCTTCAAAGTGTTAAGTATGTTGTGTAAATCAAATGGTAAAAATCCCAATTAAATCCATTTTAATTCCAGGTTGTAACACTACAAAATGCAGAAAAGTCCAAGGGGGGTGAATACTTATGCAATGCACTATATATATATATATATATATATATATATATATATATATATCCCGTATTACTTCAAATTAACTCCGCCCTCAGATATCAGCTTTTTAATAGACGCTGCCCTCGAATAAACGGCACTCTCAATAAAGAAATGTAAAGGAATTTTTTTCTACCCCTGCTCAAAAAATAAAGAAACGTGCAACTCTGCCTATGTACATGACACCCCTGAAGAGAGATTATTTTATAGTACAGTCCTGACAGACAACCCAAGATGAACTACTTACAGCACAGCAGTCCTTCACGTCCCTTTTTTCCCAGCAGAGTTCAGTGCCAACACAGCAGGGGATAAAACAAGGGCTGTCTGTTTACCTCGTCGTCAGCTTGGATGGTAAAAACTTAAACTCAGAGGAACTTCGCCGGTCACTCTAAAAACTATCCGAAAGCTGGCTGAAGATATGTTCTTGTAGGGGGTTTAGTTGTTTTGTTTTTTTATTCAATTGGAATTTTACTCAGTCCTGTACAATTATATATATAAAAAAACTTGCTTACTATCTATGAGAAGATTTTGTTTCGGTTTCTCTTACAGAGAAATCACAAACAAGCAGGTAAATTACAGTGAGAAAAAAATAAATAAATAACCGAGTAGGATATATTTTAGTTTTAACAAAAATCAAACCGATATTCAGAGGTAATATTTTTCCTTAAGAAAAATAACTGCATCACACTCAAATACCGTTCTCTCTCCTCTTCTTGTCCCGCCCCATAGCAACTAATATACACTCCTGATTCGCTGGTACAGTACTCCCCTGACCTCCCAATTACCACCTAATAGGCTCTCGTTAATGGTCAGTAAATATACTGAATTCAAGCCCCAAAAACACACAAGAGTATAGTGCTGCAGATCGGAGCCTCTCATGGCGCTGTTTCTAAAATGCCTTAAATCATTTAATAAAATATTGCAGCGTTTGTAAAGCATAGTATTATTAATATAGGCCGCCCTCGTATAATCGCCGCCCTCGTTTAAGGGCCGCAGTCAGTTTTGATCAATTTAAAATAAATGCAGCGGCACCAAATTGAAGTAATACGGTATAATGTGTATGTATCTTACTATACATCGTTCGGTTTTAGAAATGCAGGGGGGGGGGGAGGGTGGAATAGCCTCCCCAAACGAAAGACGCGCCGCCTATGAACAGCCCCTGTCACTTAAGATGTACATAAAATGTATAAACAGTGGAGAAACGATAATCCAGTCAGACCTGCCAATATTGAAAAGAAGGGGAATTGGATGATGGTCTCAGACCACCTGCTCGGAATTGCCAAGACAGCACTATGATGCATTGCATCTTAATGGCCTGGCATGTCAGACCATTGAATTGAATGGAGAGACAAGTGCTGGACGCAACCCAGTAACCTTACTGTTAAAAGACGTATGTTACCATTCTAAAGAGCAAATCCTCAAATCAAGAGGTAAGTAGTGTCCTAAGCTGATGTCAATATTATTAAATCATCAGCCACTGGAGAAGATTTATTAAATTCTCCTCCTTCTTAATCAAAGCTTGTCCTCGAGTGTAAACACAAGTGTGCATCCACTAACCCAGGCTCTGGGAGTTTCAAAATTAGACTCATCACCATGACCACTTGCCATCCCCCAGGATCCAGAGATAATTTAGAGAGACTCGTATGTCTTGCAAGTCAACGTACATGCTGTAGTTTACAATGACTAGAATTACTGGGGTCAGAATTCTTTCCCATAGGCACCACTGTAATGACTTTGCCTCTCAGCCCATGGAGCAAGATATCGAGTCAAGAGATAAGTACAGGTCTTATGCTGATGTCAGTATTATTATATGTTGGGAATCTTGTATTAGATCCACATTTTCAATGAAAGTTCAGTATTTAAGTCTGTTGACTTTCCAACTAGCAGAAGGAAACATGTTTGAAGCAATAAAATTCATCTGTCAACGTTAATTTTGATGTAAATATTTATTTCATAATAATGATGACAGTAATAACATCACTTCTGCATACGATGCAAAACTAGCACATTAAAATATACAAGAAGTGCACCCGGTGAAGTAAAACAAACACAGCAGCTCAACTGACACCAAATAAAATGGAATGAAAGGTAACTGTAAAATATTTTGAATTGCAGGGCACCTTGTTAAACATTTTAAAATCCATAAATAATTGTATAAATAGCAAATATATTAACATAATAATAATAATAATAATAATAATAATAATAATAATAATAATAATAATAATAATAATAAAACCTGAAGTACTGCAACTGTGAAAAATAAATATTAGCAAGTAAACTTCTTATTTCACAAAGAAATTGTTATAATCATTTTTTAGTACTATATTATTTTATCATATTATAGTTTTTGGTTTAACTACTGTACTATGAATTAGAAAAGAATACTACACTAGACAATACATCAATTCTAAATAAATAATGACTGACATAACTGATACATAAAATCACCTTTATTTTATCAGTTGTTGTACGGAATTAGTTTTCCAAGCTTTAATGTTGGAAGTCGGCATAAAATATCCAGTCCAATAATAATAAACATATTTTTATTATTATTACTAGTAGTCGTAGTTGTATGTAATAGTATTCATTCACTGATACTCAGACAACACAGCTGTCTTTGCCTGCCTTTTCGCATGTTACCGCCTTGTTTCCGCCCCTTTAAAAGGTCACAATTACCGGCTGGGGATTGGTCAACAGCTGTTTTCATGTTGTTTTCAGCGGTCCCTCCTACTCCTGCGAAACTTCTCTCTGCCCCTTTCGCTAATTGGAAATGGGTAGTTTTAGTTTTGGGATAAAGAAAATGCGATATGGAAACTAGCGATATTATCGCATAAAAGAGTGATCAGGGTTTGATTTGGTCCGGCCCTTAGTTTAACATATTTATATCTCAATTGCTTCAATAGGGTTTTATTCATAATGACCTTGTTTTCCCATGTCACCTAGAACTCCTGCAAAGGTATAGTTAAAACCATGTATCTCAAGTAATTGCCCAATCCAAACTTTTTATGATACTGGCAAGAACATCAGAGTGAGGTCCCAGTCAGACAGACCATTCATGTAATAGGTTTGTCGTGACTAAACTCATTGGGGTTGTACATGACACAGAACAGACACAATTATTTTCAATGGTTCTATAAAACACAATATTACATTTTTTAGCGATAAGAGTTGGCAGTAACTTTGGCATGGTCTCTGTTTTAGCCTTTCAACTGCATGCAATTACAATTGTAGCAGAAGGATGATTTGCATTTATCATGTGAAAAAAGCAAAAACAACATGGCTTGACTGTGGATAAATAAATAATCTCCTTTACTCTGGACCTGTTTCTTTCATAATGCATTTATGTTGTTACTATAGCTGTAAATCACAGGCCCAAGGCATTTGTTAAACTGCAGTCTAACTCTGCCTAGTAAATAAACGCACTGCAGAGACCCTGTGCATTTCGGTGTGGTGAATTCCAGTCCCTCACAAAGATTGCAATGCTACACTGAGCTGTGGTGAAGTCAAGGAGGGAATGCAGGCTGAAGGGAGGGTTGTTGCCCCCCCTCTCCCCCTCTTCCAGATGACGACAGCCAGAAGCAGAATGCTGCTGTATAGAGTACAGTGGAGCCCAGGGAGTGTTGAAAGGACGAGTCAGGGATGGAGAGAAGGAGGAAGTGAGGGAGAGGAACGACAATATCTTCCCCACAACATCACTGTGGTCAGGAGGGAGTGACTGCAACACAGAAACACAACAAGATTAGTAGTAACAATAATAATAATAATAATAATAATAATAATAATAATAATAATAATAATAATAATGAGAGCAGTATTAATAGACTTAATAACAGCAAGGATTGACCCAGTGACCACGATCAAAGTGTCTTTAAGTTTGATTCAAAAACAGCCAGGGTCACTGCTGCTTTAGATATAGTGCTTTTAACCTCATCTCACTGACAGGGGTTAGACTCTGTTACGGCAGTGCATCACACAACACTGCCCATTACATAAGACTGATCTCCAGTTTTTTAAAAAGTGACATTGAATATGAACGGCTGGCTATTAATATGGAGGGATTGTAAAACTAGTCGGATGTCGGATACCTTAACAACATCAATCAACCTTTTTTTCTTCTACTAACTTCAGTTGCATTAAAAGCTGTCAGTGTTTGAAGATCTTTTAAAGGCAGGTTAGAGGTGGAATCATCTATACATCAGTGATACAATTAGATTTCTTGATTGGTCAGATTTCTGAATTACATAACATATTTTCTATGATCTTATAAAGTCAGAGGTAGCCTTGAATAGCCTTTTATAATGAAAGCTTGAATTATATAATAATGTTAGAGGGTTTATAACCTACAGACGCCATCAAACAAATGAAGTGATAAGCTATTGGAATGTTATGCAACACTGTTATTAGACAAGCATATATTAAATTTAAATGTACCGGTATGTCAGATGTGGATCTAGACACAGCAAGGCATTTTTACATTTTACAGAATCTTGTTAACTGTATACAACCATTCCGTCCTGGGTAGGTTTGGTCCTTAACAATGAACACCTTCTTACAGAACCTACTTATCATGTCATAATAATCATGAACATTATATATTTTATGCAACAGGCAACAGAGTAAGGATATAATTGTGATAGTGGAATATTTGTTGAAATATGCAAAAAAACAATTATAAAGAAATATTATTTTTGGATGTTAATATTCCATGTGGATGTGGTGCATTTATACACTAATACAAAGGCATGCAAATTACAAAAGGAAAACAGATTGTAGATGATAACCCTTCAGCTGCGGATAACACTTTATAATTGCAGTTACACAATTGTTTTGCAAACATTTTATTTCACTTTGCCAACTGAAATTGACATTGGCGTGCCTTGGAGGCTGGCATCGGCATGCTGAGCATTCAAACTGAAATGGAGTGCATGGGGATTCAAATCGCTTTCTACCAACAAAGCCTGAGCAAGCCAGAAGGTGCGGAGATCCATGTACGATGCTCCCAGTTGGGGATTCAATCTAATCGTACATTTAGCTTTTATTTCTCAGACAGAGTGGGCGTTGCTTCACGGCTTTCTCCCCCTAGAGAAGGGGCCCCAGTCCCACTCCGGGGGGCCTGTGTTCCTGTGTGCTAACACATCACTGAAAGAGGAGGATTAGTATCCTAATTGCATATGGTAATGTGTTTGTTCCATTGTACAGCAAGGTATTAATATAGAGAGATAACATGTGCTAATTTAGAATTATTCTAATTAGCATGTACTTATCTTATTCTGCCAATTAATAAATTACATTCTAGGCTTGCCTGGCACCCACCTGCTCTCTCTCTCTCTCTCTCTCTCTCTCTCTCTCTCTCTCTCTCTCTCCATCTATCACTCTCTCACTTGCTCAGTTTCAGATGGTCAGGGGTTTCTCAGGAGAGGTTCACCCCATTTTACTTTCATCAAAATGAGAAATGCGTTCACCAGGATAGCTGTGTGGCTCATTACCATGGCACATCAACCCTATTACGTATGTGAAAACACCAGTGATATGGGCCTAATACCTGTCTATGGGTGTGTTTGGATGCATCCAGGTATCTGACTTCATCATTAATTCATTCATTAATGTGAAGTGAAATGGAAGAGAGAGAGAGAGAGAGAGAGAGAGAGAGAGAGAGAGAGAGAGAGAGAGAGGAGATGATTTGAAGAAAGGCAGCACTACTAGTAGATTAGAAATGTATGTCAATGAGTAGACTATGGTCAATCATGGCTTTCACAATCCCATTGACATGTTACAGTATAAAGAAGAACACAAAAAATGCAAATTGAATAAGTATGGTATGTATCCAGTCAGTGATAAGATTGAAGGCTAACAGTATACTTAGGTCTATAGAGTACTTTAGCAAGGCTGGGGACATGCACATAAGGAGGGGGCTTTTGTGATTGTTTATTGTAAATACAAGTCTTGTGATTGTAGAAATAAATAATTATGGGATTGGTTTTTAATGGTGAACCTGATGCTCTGTGTAGCAGCCTGCCTGCTGTGTTTAGTTGCAGGAACGAGCAGCATGTGTGTGTTTATCAGCTGCGAGCTCCTAATCAACAGGTAGGTGTGGTGCAGAAGAGCGCCAGGAATAAAAGGGTCCCAATTACACAGATAGGGGCTGCTGTAAGCCATAGGGGTCAGAGCACTGCAGTATAGCAGACAGGTGTGAAAGCGGGACTTCCATTTTGTTAGCAGAGTAGCATGAGACGTTTTCATGGCACCTTTATGATGAGGTGTCTGGTGAAAATGAATTTAGAACACCACGTTCGATATTGGTCGGTGTATTACAAAAAGCATCTTTGGAGACAGTCCAATGAAGATCAAATAGACAGGGCTAAAATGTATGAGTTAAGAAGATAGGTTGAGGGAACAAATTTAGCCAAGAACAAAGTTAATCCTGACCACTATCTCTATGTGAAGACAGAGACCAGGGCCGGATTACACAGTAGGAAACTGAGACATAGGATAGAGGGCAGATTGGTGTATGTTGGTCTAAACACAACCCTTTCCTAAAATTATTTCATACATTCTGAAAGATTCTGTGGCACAGCAAATCTCAGGAGGCCTCAATTTCTATCCAGCCCAGGTCAGGTTAGTGGAGGCAGCGATCTAGTTCTCCTACATCTCAGGACTGCACATCCTAAATTAGTCCTTCATGATGTGGTAGTTTCCGTGGGTCTGAGGGGCACTGGGTTAATAGAAATGTTGGATTTCACTTCCTTATGCATTCTAAAGTAAAACTCAATTTTGAAATATATGGATTTAGCAAATGTGACAGGAGATTATGTAGAAAGAAAGATGAGGGTTTGAGAGGCTATGAAGAATATTTCTATCAGGAAGAGTACAGTATCTTGACAGCAGCCAGATCACAGGGATAGTTGTGAAGGAATAAAGCACTGTTGGATCAGTCGTGTGCACACAGGCCTAGTGTCAGTGAAAGGGAAGAGAAAGAGAGCAGCCACTTTGAAGCCACCCCCTGCACCAGAGCCAGAGATGGGAGCTCAAACAGCTAAGCACACATCAAAGTGAGTTTTAGCAGCACGATCGAAGAAATGTTCTATTTGGGGAAGGGAGGAACCGAACAGACTGTACCAAAGACAGGCTCTGTTAGAGATCAAAGTGTTTCATGCGTTTGAAAGACACAGTGGACACCGGGGGAGCTGTGGAGCACTCTACCACTGCTGCAATGGAAGGCCCGGAACCCTTGCTGCCTTATGAACCAGAGAGGTATGCACTTGACAGGACAGGTGCACAGTCTGGAAATTAATCTGTTTATACAATATCTACCAGCACTGTTCAGTGTTACCTAAAGTTTCTCTTTAATCCTTCATCCACTGTGCCCAAATTAACAACTAAACCTAAATCATACATCTCAAACTTTATATGACAATAGAACTGCAGTAAAAGTGTTGTAAACAGTTCACACTATAAGCATAGTATGGCAATAAAGACTTCTAGTTGAAACAGCTGTCAAAGAATGTTGCTTGTTTCTTTTTTTGTATTTCAAGAATAACTAAACTGCATATAGCTATACCCTGATGTGACAAATAATTCAATTGAAGTTGAAATAAATGGTTTGCGATGGCACAGACAGAATGTTTTCAGAGGCGGCGTGAATGGTATTCAGTATAAGACCTTTACCTTTCTGCATCTTGTTATAAACACTGGTACCACCCTTTCTAGAAGATTCCATCGAGTTTTCTGCCTTCGATAAATATGCTTTACTGCTATTTTTCATAGCTGGTTTTCAGATTCCAGGCTCACAATGGACTTCCTTTTGGCACACAAGTTAATCTGCTTATCAGTAAACTACAGCAGGCTGTGAGAGGCTGTCCGGCTGTGTCCCAACTGATGTATATTCTTTGCAGTTCACAGAGAAAGCCCTGTGTTACTGTCTGAAGCATCGACAAGAAAAAATAAAAATAAATCAAGAACAAGTTAAAGGTCCTTGCCTCCCCCTGCCTGCTCTTGCCTGGCCATGTCCACTTCATCACACAGCAGCTCATAGAGGGATTAGAGTAGCTCTCACAGATCGGACAAAGGGCTTTCCGTTTCATGCATTAGGTCCCGCTGCAATTCCCAGGGAATATCCCTGTGGAACTGCAGGACCCTGGCCTGTTCCCAGGGTCACGTATCCATAGTCCTTGGAGGATCTATGTCTGCCCTTCACCCCCTCCTTTGGGGCTGTGTGTGGGCCCAGCAGTCTTGGCACTGAAGGAGGCTTTTTCTTCATGTCAGGAGATGGCAGAGGATTGGGATGGTGTAATGACAGATTAAGCTGTCATATGCAAGATTTGGAGCATTTTACACATTAGTCCAGTCTCCTTCTGCTAATCTCTTTGTGGGCTCTATATCTGCACAACAAGTAAGACAGACAGGCTGACAAGAAAGGGGGTGATTGAGTTAAAAGCTAGGAAACTATTCTGAACAGTTTTTGAATTAACTGTTATTTCATTATCACTTTTAAGAATGTCCAATTATGTACCCACACTACAGCAACTACACACAACAGCTCAGGGAGATTTTGGATCAGTGAGCAAAGCCAATCATCTCTAACTATCATTTGAAAGGTTCTAAAGGGAAATGTGCCACCTGGTGGATCTTCAAGGTTGTTTTTTTTTCACGCATTTACATAGAAACAGATTACTGCCCTTTAGTAGCAGTAACCACGCTTACCAGAGTACCTGGGCCCTTCCCTATGGGAACCGCTGTACTTTCAGCTGCCATACAGACACTTTGTTGCTGATACTGATTCGGAGATGCTTAGATGGTGGGTAGCAAGAAAAGGCTAACCGAGTGAGAACATAGATTTCTGAATGTAGATTGGAATAATAATTAGAAATGTCCCTATAATAATTGCACCTAAATCAATTAGATGCAATCAGCCACTGTTCCTTTAAGATCAGCAGGGATCCTAGGAATCTATTTGCTGCGGAATAACACGGAAAAACGTGGATTTTCTACGATAACACAGAAAAACGCGAATTTTCTATGTTTTCTGAGATTTTTTAGTTTTACTAAAAAAAACATGCAAGGCTTTCTTTGTTTCTTTGATAATAATCAAATCAATTCTTGTATACTAAATAAACAATAACACAGATCTATGTAAACATACTGTGAGACAGCAGGGAGGGGGTTAAATCCTCCCTGCAGAAAACATGTGCAAATGCACATTGGTTGATGTAATTGTTTTGTTTTATTATTTAATTATCCCCTGCACCTGGTGATCATTGTAAATTAGGACCAGGTGCAGGGTATTTAAGAGAGGCAGCTAGTCTGCTCATTGCTGTTGTATAGAAGGAGGCAGATAGTGTGCTCTGTCTCCAAGCAGTCAGACAGAAGTAAGTGCTGTGTCAAACCTGTGTGGTTTAATTAAGTTTTGGGGCAGGGAAACGGCTTAGCCGTCCTGTGTTAGTTAGGTTCCTGTGTGTGTAGTTAGTGCTCGATAAGAGCTAGGTGTTTATTTGTTTTTGTGTGTTTGATTTTTGTGTTTATTAAAAATAGCGCACCAGCGCTTAAAAATCCATTTCATTGTTCTGGGTCGTATTTTTAAAGGGGCAACGAACCCGAGTGAGTTGTGCTTTGTCACATATGGTGGAGAATGCGGGCAGAGTGTGTGGGCACCCCTACGACCCAGAAAATGGATTTTAAAGAATTGATCGCAATGATCAATCGTAACACCGCTGCTCAGAAAGAGCAGACAAAGAAGTGGAGACAGGAGTGGGGGCTACCGGATCCGGAGCCGACAGAGCTAGACCTGCTACTCCAAAAGTGGGAGCAAGCAAGAGGTACCCTGCTGACTCCAGCTCCAGAGCCCAGAGGGGAGGAGCCTGCGCTTCCGGAGCCCAGAGGGGAGGAGCCTGCGCTTCCGGAGCCCAGAGGGGAGGAGCCTGCGCTTCCGGAGCCCAGAGGGGAGGAGCCTGCGCTTCCGGAGCCCAGAGGGGAGGAGCCCAGAGGGGAGGAGGTGAAAAGCATACCTCCACCACAGCCCCGACCACCACCCCTACAGTCCAGTTCGGCGCCGCTGCGTCCAGTCCCTCACCCCTTGCTCCTGGACACCCTGCCGGTCTTCCTGGACCTCCCTGTGCTGGACCTGGAGCCCAGGAGTCTGCAGCACTGGCCACAGCTCTGCCCCTGGTTACCTGCTCCGCTCTCCCCGAGCACCCAGACGTCGCTGGGCTGCTGCCAGACGTCGCTGTTGCTCCCCCTGTTAGCTGCTTCGCTCCCCCTGGGTGATCGGACATCACTGCGCCAGTTCCCAGGGGAAGACCTGTGTCCACTGCGGCATCCTCCAGTGCCCCGGCCTACGCTTCGGTCGGCCCTGTTAGCCCGGTGGGGTCCCGTGTCGCCGGTTTGCGGTCCCTTCCTGGCAGCGCCGTAAGGACCGACCCATGGGTGGTCTTTTAAGGGTGGAGGGAGGTGGCCGTGGTATGGCCGGTGTCTTGAAAAGACATGGGGGGGGATGTGTGAGACAGCAGGGAGGGGGTTAAATCCTCCCTGCAGAAAACATGTGCAAATGCACATTGGTTGATGTAATTGTTTTGTTTTATTATTTAATTATCCCCTGCACCTGGTGATCATTGTAAATTAGGACCAGGTGCAGGGTATTTAAGAGAGGCAGCTAGTCTGCTCATTGCTGTTGTATAGAAGGAGGCAGATAGTGTGCTCTGTCTCCAAGCAGTCAGACAGAAGTAAGTGCTGTGTCAAACCTGTGTGGTTTAATTAAGTTTTGGGGCAGGGAAACGGCTTAGCCGTCCTGTGTTAGTTAGGTTCCTGTGTGTGTAGTTAGTGCTCAATAAGAGCTAGGTGTTTATTTGGTTTTGTGTGTTTGATTTTTGTGTTTATTAAAAATAGCGCACCAGCGCTTAAAAATCCATTTCATTGTTCTGGGTCGTATTTTTAAAGGGGCAACAAACCCGAGTGAGTTGTGCTTTGTCACAATACCTATCTAATAAAACTGTTTCCGATATTCATGTTCAGTTTACTTCAGTATTCAGAGCTGTTCAAAGATACCCAAAACTTTAAAACTCACCCCTAGAGATCCGGTCAACGAGTTTGGCATTGACGAATTTCACATCGATGGTAATGTGCTGTTTTGTACTTCATGCAGCAAGGCTGTAGATTACACTCGTAGGCAGACCATTATAGAACACATGGGAAGCGCTAAACATAAATTGAATGCAAGGAAACGTAAACAAGATGAGGCAGAAACAGCAGGGCCATCGAAAACACTGCAACGGACCACTGTGTTTGGATAATTTCAACGTCTTACAACTGCCAAAGAACGTCGTGAAACTGTTGTTTCAGATTTTGTCAAAATGTGTACAAAGTGGATCAACCGGCAGTTGGAGATCTTTTCAGCAAGCACATTAGGGAGGTGGTGCTATTACAAAGTCAGACCAATTGTAGCTGAAATGCTGCAGCTCTATTTTAACAATAGCCATCCGGATGACGAAGACTCGGAGTTGAACTAACATGATTTTTTTTACAATAGGGAACTATTTGTAATATTTGAAGTAAAAAAAAATAATATGTTTGTTTGTTTTATTGAATAATGGTGCTGGTAAGCTTGCAACTTGCTTAGAATTTGAAAGTGTAACCACTTTAATTTTATTTATTTATTTATTTACAGATGCATTTACACTGTAATACAAGGTTACAGTTCAAGAATAATTAAAGTTATAAACTAAAATGCACTTCCTATGTTAACTGTTACCCAATAGTACTGTGTGTGTGTCTATAACATGGCATAGAAAACACATTTTTAGCCCCTGTATTTTACTCATGGAATAACACAGATTTTTCTTTATTTATCAGAGAATTCTATTTTTTTATACTAGGATCCCTGATGAACAGGGAGATGGAATTGTGCCTGCCAATCGGTTATCTATCCTCAGTCCTTTCTATTTACAATCAAATGAACTCGTCACCCAATACTTAATTATATTTCTACATTTCTCTTAGTTTCAATGTATTCAGTGAAAAAAAGTAGTTGCAGGTCTTTGACAGAGAAAGAAAGAATATTGGTTATAAATCTCCCTCCCAGCCTGTGAGGGCATGGTTTAAAGGGAACAGAGTACCTCGGACTGGGTGGTCAGACAATTCATTCCAAGGGTTAGGTGGAAGTCGGCCATCTAGAAAGGGGGTCACTATCCCTCTAATTTGTACATGCAAAAAATAAAAAATAGCCCTCCTATGTTACCAGATCCCCACCAGAATTTTAGTCGCCACACCAGCCCCCCCGCCCTTAGTTTCTGTCTCTGTCTCCTATTGCCTGCAGTGCTTGAAACTTAAATACAATTTGCAATTTGAAAAAAAAAAAAAAAAAAAAGATTTTATAAAATATACATCTTTAACCTTTTTCCCCCTTTTTCTCAGTAATATTGGTTTTGTCTGTAAGCATGAGTCTGCCTTGGTACTGTTTTATTGCGGATATGAAAGACATTTTCGCCACCCTCAGAAGGCAGAATGGAGTACAAATGCACCCCAAAATATTACCATGTGCACTTTGAAGAGGGATTGCTCCAGTTTCCGGACACTCTTAGTATCAATATGAAAGTAATCCATTAAAGTGTAATCACATGTAAGGATATCCCGTGATCTTCATTATTGTAACATTTGAAGCAATTGACACTTAAAGACGGAAGCTCTCAAGAGTGCATCTCGCTCACAATCGCTTAAGCGATAACATTACACCTCAGCTGAATGCTGTCCAGCATAGAAAACAGACTGCATGCGTCCAGATGGGTAAGAGGACATCCAGGAGAGACAGGTTCCAGAGATCACAGCATACTTCTGAAGGCAGTCAAGAAGAATGCCATCATCTATGGTGTTAGAAGCAGCTGTTAGGTCAAGGAGGACAAGCACAGAGGGAGCATCAGCATTGAGCAGGAGATCATTCACAATCCAGAGCAGAGCAGTTTCAGTACTGTGATGCGACTGGAAACCAGACTGTAGACATTCAAGTCAGCCGGATCAAGGGAGGGTTTTTTGAGTACCAGCATAACTCGGGCAAGTCCAGAGACAGGTTGAGAGCTTATGGCAAACCCAAACAGTCCAAATGTATACAAGACTGAGGGAAGCCTGCTGTTAGAGCCCTAACAGCCTTCGCATGGTGCTGCAAGCAGTCACCAAGACAGCAGCAAGATACTGTGGCAGAGACTGCAAGCAATCTCAGCCGAAGCGTGTATCTCGGTAGCTGTATTTGTGTTTCTGCAAAAAAAAAAAAAAAAACAGAAAAGACACACACACAAGAGAAAAAACTCACAGAAAAAGTAATGATAATATTACAGTTCAAATAATAATAAAATTTTTTTTTTTTTTTTTAAAAAGCTAACTTTTATTTTAACTCCAACCGGAGCTAAGCCACCTGTAAGCAGAGCACAATTAGCGAATAAATATATGCAGAATAAAATTAAAAAGTACTCATCTGTCTATGGCTGTCCTGTCAGGTTCAGTCCTGTGAAAGGAAAATTGATTCTGGTATCTGTGTGTGCAGTCTTCTTATGCCCTTGGGGGGGTGGGCATGACTGCGTCTCGGGCGCTGATACGCAGCTTTAGTATAATCCATTCAGGTTTGGGGTCTTTAGGAGGTAAACATATTTGATCGGGAATCTCACCTTTCTCTAAACCTTGCCCCTGCCAGTTTGCTAATGATACCCCTTTGTCGCGTATAGTCGAAATAGTAGATCACAGCATTTCCCACATGTACACTTTCCTGTGCATATACATCACCAAGCGCATTACAGTGAGCGCATGAAGAACAGTCCCCAATAAAATGAGCCTCTGACAAGCTCGCTGAGAACACAGTCCACACTCCCTTCAGTGGAATTAATGAGCTCCTATTACATCCAGAGTGTGTTAGCGGAGCTGTCAGAATCTTCAATGTGAGCAACCAGTGAGAATCAGACTTTAAAGGACATTAACACAAATCAAATGAACCCATCAGAAAACAAAGTGAAAAATAAATTTAAGTAAAAAAAAAGCCACCATGCACAAGCAAGGCTCTGCCTTGTTAATGATTTTTGACTTCCAGAGAAATGGCCGAGGGACTTTATTGGGCTTAATAACAGTATAGCACAGTTCACACTGTTCATACCAAATGAATAAGCTTCTTAGGAGACAGTTCCAATCCCTTTACTGATTAGAATCCTGATTAAAAGACTTTACTAAGTGTCTGTCTGTGCTGTGTTTACCTGGTAAATGGACAGAATCTAACCATTAAAAACAGCAACTCTCAGTTTACCTTTTTTATTCCCATCTCTTTGCTGTAGCTACCCCATAAACAGACAGACAGACAGAATGCTCTCAGTTCCTTACATCACAAGCATGGAGGATGGCAGATGCCCTGTACTTGTAAATATTTATATTTTGTAAGAGTTGGCAGGAAGGGGTTAATAAAACAGTCCCTGCCTGACAACAAGTGAGAATGTGGTGAAGCTAAATTGGATAATACATTTCCAATTTAGTGTGACCACATATATACAAAGGAGGAGCTGGGAGACAACTCCTCAGAATTAGCTTATGATGAAGAGCAGCAGCTTCTGTGCTCTTTGGCCCATCACCATGCAAGCATTGCTTGGGTGGCCATGGTTTTGTTTCTTTGTTTCAAATTTTTATTTACTGTATTTGATTATAAAAATAAAAGTGCGCTCCCCAGCACTAAACTACATTTCCTGTCTTCTGCATGCGCTGTGAGGGCCACCAGCTGCCCTCACACAAGACACTAAACAGAACTCTCTATTCTGCAATAAAGATAAAATACGGCTTCATTCTCTGGCGCTGTCAGAACCTCTTTATAACCATTTAACACAAAACCTCAAAACCTCTTAATCCAATTGCACCAAGCAAACATAAAATAATGTATTTTTTAAATTAGCACAAAAGCACCCCCAAGATATTATTTTGTGGATGTTACAATTATTGAACAGTGGAATTATTGGTGCCCGAGGCTGCGGTTTAGGATGGGATTCATGGCGATGGGCTTAATAACATTAAAACATGCCATACATCTCTATCTATCACTCACCGCCAATGGGTCCTGCAGGAGGTCATTATTGCGCTTTGGTGACGGGTGCCAGGGGCTCGCAGCTCCAATCGGGCCAGAGGTTGGCCACTGGGAGTGCGTAGTTATTTACCTTCCTGCTTTTTATATAACTATAAAAAATTGATCGGGGGCAGAGATCAGAGGCAGGATGTCTATGAGCTGCCCAGGAAGAATAGACAATAGCCTGAGCAAGACAAACAGCACCTCTGTTTGTTAAATTTATCTGGTTCCCGTTTCCAGTTGCTCGACATCTAAACATTATACAACACAGGTAATATTAATTTGCTCTGTGAAATAAAGACGTCCCTGTATACCCCAACATTTTTTGATTCTGCCAATAACTTGTGGTAAGGAATAATCTCAACGGGATAACAGAAAACTGTTATGTTATAAAACAAGTAATAAACAAATCAAATTGTTCATTTCAAGGATCCTGTTTGCACCTAAATGGATTCAATATGTTCCTTTGTGTCAATAAACCTCAACCACCATATTTGCACAGTGCCAGTATACAATGTATATTTGGATTTGACACTTGGTGTGAAAATTAACACATTTAATATGAGGGGGAATGAGGCTGTGCAAACAAATGTGGTGTCTCTGTGTGTAGTGTCAGCCACAGTCATTAGATTGTTCAGTGTGCCTGGGACTCGGGCTATTGATTCAGAAAAACTAAGCTGTTCTCCTTGTGATAGCCATCATTGCTCACACACATTAACTGATTGATCATAGACAGGTCTCTGGAAAAGACACAGGGGAGAAGGGGACTGGTCCAGATTAACCTGGGACTTTCTTAAGGCTGGCAGCTTCCTAATTGCAATAATAATAATAATAATAATAATAATAATAATAATAATTTCCATTACATGAGAGTAGATGTTAAAACTTCATGTTGATCTGAACTCAGCTTTCATCAAGATAAGCGCCAACTAAGATGTAGCTTTACAGTAAACTAATGTGATCCATATGTGTCTCCATCCATTTGCATTTCTTTCCATCTGATGATGTAGATATCCTTCTGCCTGAAGGGTAATGCTGGCTCCAGGGATGAGCTTATTTTGCCACCCCAGCACATCAGTATCCTAATTGAAATAATAATAATAATAATAATAATAATAATAATAATAATAATAATAATAATAATAATAATAATAATAACTAGAAGTTGCAAGCAACTTTACAGCTTCCAAGGAGTTATTGTGAAATTTAAGCATTTTGATTGGTTGAAAAAATCATATATGGGTTCCTATATGTGTTCCATAGTAACCATGACCCTATCTGCACTCTAATGAGTTATTAGCACGTTTTGCAATTGACCTTTAGCAGAGGTCAGCAGTCACGGGCAAGGACGTTTTTTGATAGAGCATATATGGTTTCCTATGTGTGTTCCATAGTAACCATGACCATATCTGCACTCTCTAAACAGTTATAAGTTTGTTTTTCATTTGACCTTTAGGAGAGGTCAGAGGTCATGGTCAAGGGCATTTTTTTTAAAGAGCATATAATTCTATAGTAACTATGACACTGTCTGCACTCTCAGAGAAGAAGACGTTTGAATATTTTTGACAAATCCAATATGGCTACCGAACCATGTGACCAATCAACTTCTGTTGAACAAATCTAAATCTAGGGCATAAGGGTAGTCTGTGCCCCAAGTTTCACATTTCTACCATAAGCGGTTTCGGAGAAGATTTTTTTTTAATTGCCCAAAATTCTTCATGTGACCTATGACCTTAATTTTCATGCTGACACAACTTCCCACTGAGCTCTACCATCATGTGAAGTTTCCTATTTGGAGCCTCATGTAGCTATAGCTACCTGGAATGGCTGAAAATACAAAATGATCAGCAAAATGAAAAAGAAGATCACCGTGACCAATATCCTCTGCATGCATGTGTATGTAAAACTGGAAACTGTGCTGTATATACAGAGATACAGATCCCTCCTTATACCCTCGCATTATGATACATTCAATAACTTCCTAGAATGTCAAGGTATCTGGTTTCTTTTAGAATAGAGGCTATGTTGGTAAGCAACATGAAGTAGGAAGCTATTACTGGAATATACTTTTTGCACATATCTACATATCAACATATGGTATATCTTTCTTTCAATGCAGCATTCCATTTACAGAATACATACAGATATTTTGGGGAGTTTCTTTAGTTTTTTTGCAGGTTGGCCCAATTGTTTTTTACTGATCTCAGTCCAGGAACAAGCCATTTCTCCATGTCTTTGCCAGAGATTACGAACCAATCTTTCTGCAGGAACGGCAATCCCTGAGGCAAGATGTGTGTCTGCAGGAGGCTGTCCTAATCCTCATTGCTCATGGTCTCCACAATCCTATAGTCATCTCATGTACCAGGGCTTCATCCTTGCAGGAAACTCTCCACAACTAGCATTATCACAGCAGTCTGCAGAAATATACCTTGCTTTCAGCTGATCAGCCACTGTCAGTGAGTGACATTCATGGACAAAGAGCTTTCCAATTCTAGTAACATTTACTATTCTCACCAGATGGCCAAAGTTTGTGTTGGCTATAGGAAAGGATTTCCTCGTCATCTATTTATAATGTAACACCATACTAATCATTGTACCCATCCAATATCCATAGAGCATGTCTCTGAATATGTTTTCAGCTGTGCTGTTGTCAAACATGATACACCTGATATAGTGGTCCTGGTTTCACACTGGTTTTAAATACAAATTAAGTTGGTAATCCCTCCATATTACACCTATTTAGTGGTATTGTACCATGTCAAAGTAGTGTTCAAATGCAACCTTAAACCCTGTAAGCCTGGTTAGACACAGTAACTTTGGGCGACTGTTCCACAGCTTCCAAGCTGGGCTAAGTCAGCGGCATCCACATGGATGAAGATGGTAAAAAATTGCTGCCAAAAGGCTTTGTAAAGTCCTCTTAAAGGCACATGATTTTTTTTGTTCTTGAAGCCTGGCAAACATACAGTGGGTGGTCTAGTAAATATTTCCAGTGTACAGTGTCCAGTGTAATCACCAGCTGGCTCGAGAGAATAAAATGAGAAAGATGGCTGAGATTCAATAGCAAAATGTGTATTCAGTATATAATGCCTACTAGTCCCTGATATCAGTCTGATATCAGTGTGGAACACCCTTCAAAAGCCAGATGGCTTGCATGAGATGGACATTACTCAATACTGATTGAAATGGTAGTTTAAACCTGGCACAACAAAGCTGAACAAAAAAAGGAAAAAATGATAGTGTACTCTGTACAGCGCTTTGTTAATTGTGCCATATGAAATAAAATGACAAAATAATGATACCCTGGTTTTCTCATATGCACAAATTGTTATTTTATTTTTTTAAAATAAACTAACCAATAAAAAATTCCACCTCTACTACAACTACTAATAACATTATTATTAATGAACAACTGTTCATGATGACAAGAACACATTGCGGCTTAGTTTATCGACATTTTTTTTTTCCATTACTCCGACTTTTAATCGATATTATATATTTCATTTTACAGTCCTCTGTAGTTCAGCCAGATTTAATACTGTATCTAGTCAGTGCATATACTAAGCTGGGGAAAGGAAAAGCATTCCACTGTTTTTCAGGCCAGGTAGGATCTGGGTCTAACAAGAAGAATTTTACATTGGGTCGGGTCAGGTTGATTAATTTGGACCCGTGAAGACCTCTACTTCACAGCCATTGCTTAACTACTCTTATCTGAAATGACAGGTATTTGCACATTTTAAACTTCATTTTTCCCTAAAGTCAACAAAATATAGCAATTTAGAACAAAGTACTGAACGCAAGCTAGAATAACATCCTCTCGTAGTTTCATGCCAGCTAATCTAATAAATAAAACAGTTCTTCCATTACAGATACCTTGCAATATCAACAATACTTTGTCTTTTCATAATTGATTTGCGAAACCACATGGGAAATTAGCAGTCACAGTCAATATGACAGTGCTGGTTGCGGGTAGAGAATGCTTCGATAATCACAAGGCTTTTCTCTGGTGCTGGCTCCCTGCTGCAGGTATTTAGAAAGCTCTGGGTACTGCTTTCTACTTGCTGTCAGCTCCTACAGGACATTATATTCACTTTCTCTCCCTCTTTTGCAGGTACAGTAAACTAGCTTTTGGCAGCCCCAGTAGTGCTGCATAAAATTTATTTTGTACACAATGGGTTCTCTCACCTTCCCATTCTCTTATCTTTATTTTTTGGCTTTCCACACTCTCCCTGCATTCCTGTTTCCACTTCCTCCTACCCCAAACTGCTTCTTAAGAAAGTGTGTTGACTGTCCATTTTGTTTAGAATCCATGACGTTAGAAACCTGTCCTATACTCATGTTTTTTTTTCTTTTTCAATTTCTCTTCCACTACTTCTCTTCCTGCAGCTCTCTCCCTGTCTTTCTTCCTTCATTTTAAAACTCTTTCTAATTTATTTTCCTATCTCTCCCCCCCCCCCGTCTCTAACCTCTCTTTCTCTCTGTCCACTCCCTCAGCCCTATCCACCATGCAGAGTGGATAACTCACTCTCTTCTCTCTGGGATTGTTAAAGTACCTATTGACAAGACCTTTTCACCTAATACTCCCCTGGAGCTGCTTCGCTTTGCTGTTTTGATTTGGAGTAGAGAGACTGAAATTTAATAAAAACTGTTCAGTCTTCAGTTCTCGCCTTGTTAGACAGCTTGCAAGGGTCAATTTCCTGGCCCCTCTTTCTCCATTGGGATCTACAGCATTTATTTTTTTCCTACAATAATTCTGTCATGAGAAAGATTGGTCACTGTCCTGTCTGTTTAGATTCACACTTATATATTTCACTGGTCTTCCCAGAGCCTGTATGTATTTTAGGCATGTGCATGAAGTTGGAACCTGAATGCCACACCCTACTGATTTTGGTAGTTTTTATAACTCAAATGAGTCACAGTAACAAATCACTGTCATCTGTAGTGAGGAGTGAAATGTTCTTGTCCAGACCCCTACTCGCATCTAATTCAATGCTATGCTGAAAGTCAAAAGGGTCTGATTTTCTATTCTTTTTTAAGGTACAATTGAGTATAATTGAGTTTACTGGGATTTTTAAACTCAAGAAATCTGTTCAGTGCAGATATCCCCTGCCTTTTCTGCCTTTTTTTTTATAAGCCACAATAACTGTGATGCGAGAAGTATTTATTTTTCAGAGACTGACCGAAATATGTGTATGTATGACTTTGTCAGTGTGTGTTGTGTGAGTGCGTGTTTTAGTGTGTGTGTGTGTGCGCGTGTGTGTGCGTGTGAATGTGTGTGTTCGTAACATTATAGTCTGGCGACAAATAAGCCCCTGGTCGCCATGAAAATTACAAGTTATAAATAATGAAACGGCCTGGTCACCATGGTAACACCCAATAAGTTTTGGGGAGGACAGCTCTCCCAAATTCCTATGCCTGGAATAGGCCTCTGAATAAATAAGAAATCGCCAAGCCTGGCTGCACCTGGCTATCAAGGTCAAATGTTGCAAAAAGAATCATTTTAATTAAGGGAGAAGCTGCTCTTTGTTCCAGTGAGTTGTACAGTCAGTCAGAGAAAAGGGAGTGTGCTGTCAACATCTAACAAGCAGTCAGAAGAGCGGAGAGCTCCCAAGAATATTCAACCGCAACACTACAGAATGTGGTTAAAATTCTGAGAAACTTCTTACAAAAATCTTACAAAAAGGATATAAAGAGAACTCGACCAACTAGATCGCCATCGAAGAAAGAGGAAAGGCCAATGAACATTGAGCCAATAAATTGATGAGCTGATTTGGCCTGCTGGCACTGGTCAAATTTACAGCAAGATTTCCTATATACAGAGCAAGACTGGGTTGCCTAACCAGGAGCCCAGGCAATCTTACTGCAAGCCGGCCTCTGACGCAAATGGAATCACAGACAACTGAATCATAAACTACATCAACTCTGCAAGGCAAAAGATGAGTATTCCCCAATCAACTAAAAGAGATTTGTAATACATGTATAAGCAGAGAGAGAGAGAGAGTTATATTATGTGGCCATAAGTCACTGTACTGTATAAACCAGGGGCAGGGGAATAGCTGGTGGAAACCATTTAATAGTCAGAGTGAAGTGATCTACTGAAGTTCATAAAATTTAAGTAAAAAATAAATTTAAAAAATCACATACTGATCACATACATTTACTTTTATTTGCATAAACATTGCTTATTTTGCATGCAAGCTGCTCCATGGGCGCGGTTGACAGCAATATCAGTTGATGGAAAATCTGGCTTCTCTATGCCTACTGCTTCCCATACAGTCACTGGAGGAGTGGAGGACAAGGGAGATTGTGCCTAGCCAATCATATTCCTCCTACTTTCATCTCGCAACATCACACACATTAACACAGCCGAGGAGGCGGGTCTCCTTCTGTCTGCCAATCATTGGTCGTAACTTCTCCCTAAACGCTAACGTGTGTTGATTGTGTGTGGAAGGCAGCAGTAGAAAGAGAATGAGAAGCAGTGAACGATGATACCATAACTCTGATTCTCATTTTTTTGGAATATGTTAAAGAAACAAAAACCAAAATCAAATAATGTAATTACATTACATCTCACTAAATGTAAATATTTCGGTTATTTTGGGGTAATCAAACATACAAATGCATAAAGTGCTTTATTTCAAATGTGCAACACTTGGGTTTCCGTCATAATTTAAAGTCTGATAATGCCATGGTATTATTTATGACGAGTAAGCTTGTTGATTGGCAGTGAATTATTATTATTATTAATATTTGTTTATTTAGCAGACGCCTTTTTCCAAGGCGACTTACAGAGACTAGGGTGTGTGAACTATGCATCAGCTGCAGAGTCACTTACAACTACGTCTCACCCGAAAGACGGAGCACAAGGAGGTTAAGTGACTTGCTCATGGTCACACAATGAGTCAATGGTTGAGGTGGGATTTGAACTGGGGACCTCCTGGTTACAAGCCCTTTTCTTTAACCACTGGACCACACAGCCTCCTCAGACTGATTTCATTTTTTAATTAGACTTATTTAATTTTTTAACAGATTTCATTTTTTTTTATCATAATCATATTCTTGGCAATTTTTATAATAGGCATAGCAATGTCTGATTATTATTATTATTATTATTATTATTATTATTATTATTATTATTATTATTATTGTGTTGGTATTATTGTCTGGTTTCATGATTGCATATCAGTTATTAGCGTTTTGATTTGTTGGTGTATCGTATAGTAAACAAACAGAAGTGTTTAGGTAAATTGCAGCATTGTATTGAATAGCATTGTTTCAAATGTAAACAGTAGTGAAAAAGTCAGACCTGCTGCCAATATTTTATGCCACCCCAATTTCTGGAGCCACCAGCCGCTACTGCTTAAGTTCAGTAATTGGTGCTAGAATAAATAAAGAATGAATAAGAACAAATATAATGGCTGTTAAATTTAGGTGCTGTGGATTCTAATTAAGAGATCTATAATTAACTAACAGATTGCTAAAGAGTTGATTACAATTTCATAATATCCTATTAATTAGAATTTACTGGGTTTGTATTTCGATAATGTTCCTGACTGATATATATTCAAACAGTTATCCTATTTACATGTTATATTCATGCTATTCGCTTATTGATTTAAGAACTTTGCTATTATTATAGAAAGACAAATATAGATCATTGATGAATGCTTGCTTTTACTTATAATTGACATGTCACATTGAAGCTGAAATATTACCTGAATATTATCTATTGCTAAACTTAATGTACTGATTATTTTGACACAAATTTTGTTTCTTACTTTTGTACCGTAACTCACTATGATCAAATGTATAGACTATGTTTGAATAGAACAGTGTTGTGTTATTATTGCTTGACTGTGTTTCATTTTCTGAATCTTGAGCTTGGTTGGAAGTAATAAATAATCGAGAGTGCTAATTAATTAAAACCATTACAAATATCAACTAGTTACTCTTGATTAATTTTAGAGAATACATGCATAATTAGAGAGAATACATGCACGTCTTCAGCCATATGACCTAACGTGGTGAACTCATTGGTTGCTGACTTTGAGACTTGCGAGTGGGTATAACAAACTAGCTGATGCGAGGGAATCGTATCATAACATATAAAACATGTTTAAAGCATCACACACTATCCAATGCGACTGAAATTTCAGGGCTGTCAGTTAACTTCTGCGATTAACGTGTTCATTTTTTTGGAGATTAATTATTTTAACGCGTGTTAATCACACTTCTGTGTCTTGAGCCTTTCGGCACACCGTACTTCATTCCCGCCCGCAGCAACACTGAATTGAGTGTGAGTGCAGTTACTGTTTAAATAGAAAGTTGGTCACTGAACCGCATAATGGAGCAAAGCACTAAAAATGAATGGGAGGGTTTATTTTTATTTTTTTTCTAAAACGTTCTGACGGCTCACTGGACAGAAAGACACTTACTTGTCTACTTAAGTGTGTGTAAAGTGTTGCAAAATCCAGGACTTGCTTCAACAAGTAAGTAAGCTAGAAATGGAGCTGTACGAAATGACAGAGCAACAGGAGCTTGAGGAGCTGACAAACCAAGTTCTTGGAAGTTTTCACCCCTAACGGACAGAAAGCCACCAGGGAGATAGAGGGTTGAAACAGCTGTATTCAGGTAGGCAGAGATAGGGAAAAAAAGAAACATTGTCAAACACAACCACCACAAATCAAAACATCAAACAAATTTGAGCCACTTCACAATTTAGATGATCAAAACCAGCATCAAGAGAATGAAAGGAATAACATCCAGGACATGATAAACACTGCTGGCCAGGCAGCAAAAAGAAGGGAGGTCACACACATCGCTGATAATGTGGACAGGCTCCTAGAACGAACAGGAGACGACCCGGTAGTGGTCGTCCACATCGGTACAAACAACATTGGAAGAGACAGGCCAAGATCCCTGCAAAACAAATTCAGAGAGCTAGGAAGGAAATTAACAGACAAGAACAAAATTGTGGTATTTTCTGGGATACTACCGGCACCTTGCAAAGGACCATATGGACAGCTGGAAATACAAAACCAAAATGCATGGCTGAAATCATGGTGCACACAGGAAGGTTTCATCTTTCTTGAACATTGGAGCACATTCTACAACAAGGACTATCTATATAGGACTGCACTTAAACAAAAAGGGAACCAATCTACTCGGAGAAAGGATCCTTGAGGAGGTCCAGAAGCATTTAAACTAGAAAGGAAGGAGGGAGAAAACAAAAGAACAGAAGGGAGACCACCTCAAAACAAGGGCAACAACTCACATAAGACAGCCATTAAATGTATTTATCTAAATGCTAGAAGTCTCAGAAACAAAATGTTATAACTTGAAGCTACTGCACTAACAAGTAACTACGTTGTGATAGGTGTTACAGAAACTTGGTTGTCTGAGAGTGATGGAGACGAATATAATAGTGGGTACACACTATATAGGAAAGACAGGCAGGACAGAAGAGGAGGAGGGGTAGCGCTATACATAAGAAATAGTCTTGAAGCCCAAGTGTTAAATCTGGACGAAGAAAACAACGCCAAATCAATATGGGTCAGAATAAAAAATCCCCAAGAGGATGATTATGATAAAACAAAAATTCAAAGGGCATAATAGGAGCATGCTATAGACCGCCAAAATCAGACACCGCGCAAAATAATCTGTTATACAATGACATTAGACATGCGTATAGCAAAGGAGAAGCCATACTAATGGGGAATTTCAACTTCCCCATATAAAATGGGGAAACCCAGTGGGGAGCACGACGGACAAAATTGAGATGGAGGAAATGACAAATGACTGCTTCCTAATGCAATTTGTCAAGGCACCGACTACCGGGGAGGCATGCCTTGATTTAGTCTTTTCAAATAACGAAGACAAATAACTAAAACAGAGTTCAGAGAGCCATTGGCAAACTCAGACCACAACATGGTCTCATTTGAAGTAATGACTAAATCTAAGGTTTACAATTTTAGAAAAGCAAACTATGAAGGTATGAAACAGAGACTAACAGTAGATTGGAGTAAAATAGAGAAAACATCCACAGAAAAAGGATGGCTGTTTTTTTAAAAAAATGGAGTACTAGAGGCACAAAACAATTACATCCCAAAAGTAGACAAACCAAAATCTAAAACAAAATGGCCAATATGGTTTAATAGATCAATTACAAAAAATATCCAGAGAAAAAAAGGCACTTTACAGAAAGGCACTTTACCGCCCATTCTACCTGCCCTTATTCCTCTTTATCCCACTATCTTTCCCGTCACACCCCTCTAACCCATCTGATCCTCTCTTTATCAACTCTAACAATTCTATTATAACAATGAACTGGTTTTCTACTCATCTTTTATCACTCATTTCTAAAGCTGGTCTTCCTCCCCAATTGTATTCCCCCCATTCATTCCGTATAGGCACAGCAAAATCAGCAACCAAAGTTAATTAATTTTAAAAAATGGGGCGTTGGCCTTCCTCTGCAATGGAATCTTACATTCACTCTGCTCTCCCTGATATTATTTCTGCTCAAGTCTTACTAGAATACCCAGAGACCGCCAGGACCACCAGAGGTTTCCTCCCCAAAAAGTTTTTTTTCCTGTCCGCTGAGCAGTTAGATTAGCCTTTTAAAAAAATGAAATGTAGCAATGCCAAAATATTTGTTGTAGACGCTATAATTAAATATTAAATCCTAATCTATTAAACTTAAATTTATCAGTGATGTCATTATCCAAATACTAAGACAAGAGTACTTGCATACATAATGTTTTGTGTGAATTAATTACCAAACGTGTGTTGATATCGTGTGTATTCAGACAGACCTTGCAATAAAATGAGCTTAAGTGGGTTGACAAGACAGAGCGTTTAACTGCTTGAGTTTAGTTGTAAGCACATACCAATGTGTAGTTCAGCGGGTTCCAGCTCAAGCTTTTCAGCTGGCCTGTCGATTTGATAGGCTGCTTGGCTGTGTTCTGACTTTTACTCATGAATATGTATTTGACTTCTATTAAATTGATTGGCCAGCTGCGAGGTTCCTTGTAAACCGCAGCCCTATGAACTTGACACAACCCTCAACTCAACTACCAGTGTCAATCACGCACTGTCACACACACATTGAAGTATCCCACTTACTTCAATTCAAAGGTCAATGCTTTTAGGGTTTTTGGTTTTCAGCTTTTATTTCTGAGCGTTCTACCTGCCTTTAATGGTGTAATTAACATCATTAAACCATCTCAGCTTTTTAATTTAGTCATGGAAAAATGATAATAACAAAACAAGCTCACATATTGTTCTACCTATACATTTCTAAGACCACAGTGATGATCGCTTTACCCTCACTGCATGGAGGTTGTTGCTACAACACTAAACCAGATGTTCCATAAAACAAATACATCACCCTGACTAAACTCAAAGAAAATATTTTCAAATTATTGCAATGATTAATTATGTGTTTGCATTATAAAATGCAGAGCAATTCATTTCATTCCTCCACCTTCATGCTGCACGTTATTCGCTGGAGTAGAAAGAAGTCTTAGTTAATCGGCTCATTGCTCTTTAATAGTTGGCAAAAAACATATTTAAATGCAGGTACATTTGTCAGCCCCCCCCCCCCAAAAAAAAAATAAAAAACAGAAACTTTTGATATAATTGAACTGAAATACAGACAGTAATAAACACATCAATTAGAGCAATTGTCTATATACACTACCTGCCACTAATGAAAGGAGAGAAGTGGGAGCTATACAGACTCGACAATAGTAAATAAAAAATAATAATAGTTAAGCATATAGTATGTCGAGCTGCACACTGTTGACGCAACAAAAAACAACCATTTACAGTATACATCCAATTTCAACTGTGTATTGGCCCATTCATCACAGAGCCCAATGTTTGGGTCTTGGGATTAGCTGTGTGACAGTCAAAGATTGTGAAGAGCTTTATATATCAGTGTGACTTGGGAATTTATGCATACACACAACAAGGGATGAAAAAAAAGTTTGATTATATTCGTATGAACTAATATGACTGTGTTGACGTGACTGCTGTGACATTATTTTACATGCCTAAATAAAAACGGTCACATGACAGATGGTTAAAATATTTCAGAAAAAAAGTGTAATATCGTTATTTGAATATTAAATGATTACAAATAATAGTGTTTTGATTACATGACTACATTGTAATATAAAATCCAAGACATTGGATGATCTTGCAGTAAAATAATTATTTTCTTTTAATGCTTTATTTAATTATTTTACCCAAATATCTTGAACAGCTGTGTAATATCGAAAAGGATGATCCTTTACCAATACGCTTATTCGAATTATGAAATTCAATGAGCTTGTGTCAACATAGTACCATAGAAATGTATTAGCACTTCTCAGATATATTGATGGTATTTAATTTGGTTTCAAATGTGACAATAAAATTGACAGAGTAAAGTGGTAGCAGACATGTTGACAAGTCAAAAGAACATAAGAACATAAGAAAGTTTACAAACGAGAGGAGGCCATTCAGCCCATCTTGCTTGTTTGGGTGTTAGTAGCTTATTGATCCCAGAATCTCATCAAGCAGTTTCTTGAAGGATCCCAGGGTGTCAGCTTCAACAACATTACTGGGGAGTTGGTTCCAGACCCTCACAATTCTCTGTGTAAAAAAGTGCCTCCTATTTTCTGTTCTGAATGCCCCTTTATCTAATCTCCATTTGTGACCCCTGGTCCTTGTTTCTTTTTTCAGGTCAAAGAAGTCCCCTGGGTCGACATTGTCTATACCTTTTAGGATTTTGAATGTTTGAATCAGATCGCCGCGTAGTCTTCTTTGTTCAAGACTGAATAGATTCAATTCTTTTAGCCTGTCTGCATACGACATGCCTTTTAAACCCAGGATAATTCTGGTTGCTCTTCTTTGCACTCTTTCTAGAGCAGCAATATCCTTTTTGTAACGATGTGACCTATGTGTTAATCTTGAATATACCCCAAAGCGAGAGGGACCCTTGTATTGAAGCAGCCTGTTGGAAGGCTAGGTAGGGCAGTGGTAATTTACTATCCTTTCACCTTTTAAATATTTAATATCCTTTTTGTAACAAGGTGACCAGAACTGAACACAATATTCTAGGTGAGGTCTTACTAATGCATTGTAAAATTTTAACATTACTTTCCTTGATTTAAATTCAACACTTCTCACAATATATCCAAGCATCTTGTTGGCCTTTTTTATAGCTTCCCCACATTGTCTAAATGAAGACATTTCTAAGTCAACATAAACTCCTAGGTCTTTTTCATAGTTCCCTTCTTCAATATCTCCCATATGATATTTATAATGCACATTTTTATTGCCTGCATGCAATACTTTACACTTTTCTCTATTAAATGTCATTTGCCATGTGTCTGCCCAGTTCTGAATGCTGTCTAGATCATTTGGAATGACCTTTGCTGCTGCAGCAGTGTTTGCCACTCCTCCTATTTTTGTGTCGTCTGCAAATTTAACGAGTTTGCTTACTATACCAGAATCTAAATCATTAATGTAGATTAGGAATAGCAGAGGACCAAATACTGATCCCTGTGGTACACCACTGGTTACCTCGCTCCATTTTGAGGTTTCTCCTCTAATCAGTATGTGGGCAACAGTAGACATAACAGGTAACAATAATTTGTAAAATAATGTTTCATGTTCGCTTGCCTCTTCATTTATAAACACATTTTGTTGATTAAAAAGTGCTGATGCTTTGGTTAGATGCATTTAATCATGGATTTGTGTTAAAACCAAATCAGTTGTTGCAGCTGATGCAAATATAATCCATTAATAAAATTCAATGTTGCTGAATTCACAAGCTATTGTTTTGTTAATATGTCAAATGTTTGGGATACTAACATTTGCTGTCCTAGGTTTCTTTATATAGCAATTTTGGTATTAAGAGATTATGTATACAGTGTTTTCCACGGGCCAAACCCGGACATATTTCTCAGTCAGCCTAGCTCTATCAAAACTGCAGGATACTGTAATACAGTTTAACACAATACCACCTGATCTCGGTACAAATCAACAATCATGCAGTATATGCAGTATTGTGCTCTTGATATTTCTAGTAATCGAACTTGCAAGCCAAACAGTAGCTAAATCATGGTAGGTTAGAGGCTAATCTTACCTGAGACAAGTAGCTGTGGTGATGAGTAACGCTGTAGTAAATCAATGCAATTTCTGAAGCGACGATCCTGTATATGTGCTTTTTTTTTAACAAATAATTTCTGAGCCTGAAAAGCCTGTTTGTGCCGGTCAGAATTATTTTACAGCCATTGTCTCATGGCAAATTTGCCCCCCCCCCCCCCCCCCATAATAAATATTAACAAACATTATTAATAGACGTGAAAAACTATGGCACTATTGGTTGTGTGTCACGTATTGATTGACCAGAATAATATATTTATTGCCTTCTCCAGGGCCCCCTTTGGGGCAGCGGGCCCTGGCAATGGGAGTCACTTCACAATACTGATTCAACAGGTACTTGCATAACACAGCAAATCAGACCAATGTGATCTGGCAAATGAATATGCTCATAGATCTATTACCAGCCAGTGGGTGGGTTTTTCAAAGATAGATAGAACTGTATGCCTTCTGCAGGAAATCTCAGGCAGGTAACACAATTACGGACAGATTTAAAAATATATATATATAATAACCACTAGACCACTCAGCTTCCTAGTCCCTTAGTTGTGTCTGTCTGCCCTCCCTCTGCACTTCATCTATTCTTAAAGCGACTTTTAATGTGACAAATACAAAAAAAGACAAAAACAAACAAACAATCATTATAAAGGTGTATACATATTTGTAAATCAATCCAACAAGTCTTTCACAAGTTATTCATGCCACAAGCTTTCATATAAACAAATAAAACACTATTGTATGTACATTGCAAGCTCCAGCTCCTAGGATCTGACGGATGAAGCCTGTATCTTAATATTTCTTTCTTTCTTGAAAACACATGAATTGATTGTAGTAGAATAAACTGAAACAAAATCAATCCAAAAGCAAGACGTGTCAGTGTAAAAGTGCTGTTGCTATGGAGCTATGGTACTATGGTATCCTGGCCAGCTGAGCTCTTAAAAACTGCAATGACTGCCCATTGATAATCTCATTTAAGCAAAAACACGTATTTGTTATAGATCCACTGCATGCCTTGCAGATGGTAACGAAACAAAAAGACACATCACAGGCTTCCATTATTTGAGCAACAAAAAAAATCATTGATTACTTAAAAAGAAAAATACAATGTAGTTAAGTGGAGAGTAAAATAGAGCACAATTTTTGTAATTGTTTTTTTTTTGCTCTGACCTTACATTGCAGTAGCATCAGAAGCAGGTCTGCCATTGTCGAGTAGGGTTGTATTTGAAACAAAAACACACTGGAAATGTGGAAAAACGCTAAGTTATCAAAAGTGCCCAACCATTTAAAGTAGAGATATCAAAAACACAAGCCAAGTTTCAAGAAACCATTGGGTCAACCTTGCCCAGCACAAAGCAATTAGGCCCCCACCGCTTTGACAGTTGTGCCTATTTGCTTGATGCTGGCCATGGTTGCCCCAATGGTTTCTTCTAACTTAGCTTGTGTTTTTTATACAAGTTAGAAGAAACAATTGGGGCAACCTTGGCCCCCATCAGTTTTACAGTAGTGCCTATTTGCTTTGTGCTGGGCAAGATTGCTAAATGGTTTCTTGAAACTTGGCTTGTGTTTTTGATATCTCTACTTTAAATGGTTGGGCACTTTTGATAACTTGACTTTTTTTGGTTTTTGTTTCAGATATCACTTCTTTTTTCACTTTATAACACACACACACACACATTACGGGAATAGCAAAATTGTTCAACCTATGTTGAGGCAATGTATTGCCATTTGGATAGGGTAAATGTAAATAGTAGCCGAGTCTGTTGAAATGGTTAAGATGTAAATCTGTGTAGCATAGCGGTTACGTAGTTGGAGTGAAAGTATGACTAGTTAGGGCTCAAACCATGACGGGCCATTCGGTTCCCATGATATGTACCATGCCTGGGGTGGTGATAAGGCCCGAGGCATCAGCCAAAGGCCTTCAACCACCCCAGAAGTGGTATATATCATCAGGACTGCACGGCCCAAAGTGGTTTATACAGCTTATAACAATCATTTGGGTGATGAAAAATAATTAAAATAATTAAAACACATGTTAAATTAAGACAAAACCAGAAACTTTTATTGTGTATCCGCATTGTAATATAGTTTTATCCGCAGTGTAATATAGTCCCAACATTTGCAAGATGAACAACATTTTGTAATTAATGATTATGTATTATCCCGATTGTATTGAAAGTTTTCATCTGATTTTGCAAACTATTATAATAAGCTTGATCAGTTCATTTAGTATATCGTAACATTTTCATGTTTAGGAAGTAGTACTCAGGGTAGGGTTGCCACCTTTTCCACAGACCAAACCCGAATATATTTCTCAGTCAGTCTTGGTCTATCAAAACTGCAGTATACTGTAATATAGTTTAACACAAGTAAGTGGGTTGGTGATTCACAGTCCTTACATAAAATATGCCTTTACCGTTAACAGAATGTATTATGCTACATTTATTATTTTACTGAACTAATATGATATCACAGTGTGACAAGCAGGCTCTAGTGGTTACATCAGACCAGAAAGGAGTACACAGACAGACGGTGGATGAAATGGTAAATGCGCTTGCTTGCGCCGGTTTATTGTAAAATAAAAGGTTTGTACAAAACACAGGACACGGCACTTGCGGTCAAAATAAATAGACCAACAAAACAAACAGACACTAACAAACAGGGACAAACACTAAACAAACACGTACTGTGCTGGTCCTCCAGCACCACGTAGCAATTGCTTATTTTTTACTTATTTTCTCTCCTCACTCTCTCCCGTTCCTTTGCCCTGAACGCACATGTATTCATGTATGTATTCATTTATTTCAATATTTATATTAATGTATTTATTTATTTATGTTTTACTTTTACCAAATATAGCGGCTATCCTTTAGCATAGCTCATTCTCAGAAATGAATGTTCCTTTTTGTCCAGTGGGGACCACAAATAGCGTTACTCTCATCAACCAGTATCTATAGGAAACATACTTCCTTGCGCCAATAGGACCATAATGAGCGTTACACTGACAGGAAACTAAAAATTTTCAGAACTCAAGATCAAAATCAAAACTTCATCTTTCAAAATACTACTTGTCTTGACTAACCAAAAATATAAAAAAAAAACTTTTTTTATATTTATATAAAGAAAGTTTTTTTTGCAGGCAATGTTCCATTTTAAAATAGAAATAAATAATTTAATATAAATGTTATAGACGTCACAATAAGTGTGTTCCCTAGCATATTTGCATGTTGACAGAACAAGTTAATTGTCATTATACTTGGATGTTCTCTAATATACATATGCATGGATAAAAGTGCCTAGGGTCTGTAAAAATACAGTGGAAGAACAAGAAAAAGAAAGAGAAGAAGATGGACATTTTTACCTTACTTTGGTGACTTATTTCTCTACTGTATGACAGGTATTGACTTTTTTTTTTACATTTCACCTAAGAGTGTTGGGAACTACTCATTAAAAGTGGAATGTTGGTTTTGGTTGATTTAGTTTTGTCTCCCCAAAACACATAAAGTATCCGTGCTGTATAGATAGTCACTGGCAGTTCTCACGCTTCGCTGTAACTTTGGCATGAGGAACTACCATTCCTCTCGATTTCATTTTCAGATCAAAATATCATCTGCTTTACAGTGGGATTATATAACTAGATTTCAGATAGATATTAAACACATTGGCAGCTGGATTTTGCACTGCAATAATGAGTTATTCTATATCGAATATATATTGTAGCTTTGCATGATTAAAAAGGTTCTTTAGCTACCTACAGTAAAAAATAAAATGTGATAGAAACTGTACAGAACATAAATGTATCTCTAGAGCCCTGCACCTTAGTAATGAGCACTAGTCTAAACACTCCAGTCTCAGCTCTCAAGCTCTGTCATTACCCATGCACCTTAACAATGAGCACTAGTCTAAACACTCCATTCTCAGCTTTCCAGCACTGTCACTACCCTCACAATGAGCTGCACAGTCTCTATTTAATGCAGTATCAGGTTTAACACACAGTGAAATATATCCCACCATGTAAATTGTGGTGCAAGTATAGACATGTGAAAAAAGAAAACACTCATTGGAACAGAGGTATAAAAGCACCTACCTGGAATTGCATTGATGGACAGTTCATTTTCTAACTGACACTGCAATAATAATGACAAGAAAAACCAACACGATCACACCCGCCAGGGTGAGATAGCACTTCTTTTTCCGAGCTTGTTTCTGAAAAAAAAAATAAAGAAAACATTGGGGAATGTGAACCAAACAATGTGGCAATTGTTTTACGGCATGGCAGAATAAACAATAATACCCATTGCAGAGGGCATTTGTAGTTCTGGTAGTTAGCAGATGAGTAGGGCATTACCTCTTCTGCAGGAGATATCAGACAGGTAACATGATTCCGGACAGAGTTTTTTTTTTTATCCAATAACCTCTAGACGAACTATCTTCCCAGTCCCTTAATTTTATCATCTAACCTTTCCTCACTGCACGTCAGCTGTAACCACTAGACCAGTGGTTTTCAAACTGGTGTATGTTTCCTTTCTGTTGGGAGAGGTTAACTCTATGAATACCCAGCTGGCTGCTGACAGTGAGTGAGCGTTGAGGGGTTGTACTAAAAGGAAGATCGGGATGATTGGATGACTGTGATGATTGCCTGCAATCACTCTGACAGACACTAGAGGCCACTACAATAATGTCTACCTTTATTTACTATGTTACTGTGGTAGACACCTCTTTTAATCGATTTGTAATTGTGAAATACGCAGTTGAATATACATTTTCAGGAGAAACACAGAAGACTATTTTCTGCCAATTCTTACTGAAATGATGGGTATTAAAATATATTTGAGTAATATGGCAAACACTGTGTAGTTGCACAAATCACTGTTTTCTTGCTATTTTTTGTCGGAAGATGACTCATACAAAAGTTTTTATTAGGGGAGATGGCCGAAACACTGTCAGTTTACTCATATCACTGTTTCTAGCAATTTTTACTGGGAAGATGGCTATTACAAACTGTTTTCTAGCTATAACATGCTGTTGAACTCACCTCCCCTTGTCGTCTATTCCTGATTGTTCTCTTCCTCCTCTCCTCTCCTCTCTCCCCTCTCCCTCCACCCCTGTTGTTCTATTAGGTAACTTCAACAGGCCTGAATCACCCCCATCTTAAAAAACCCTCCCTTGATCCCTCATCCATCAAGAGCTGCCGTCCTGTCTCCCTTCTCCCTTTCCTCTCTAAAACCCTTGAGCGAGCGGTACATCGCCAGCTCTCTGCTTTCCTGTCAACACACTCTCTGCTCGACCCCCTCCAATCTGGTTTTCGCCCAGCACACTCCACTGAAACTGTTCTTCTCTCCATCACTAACTCTCTACTATTTGCCATTGCCTCCTCCCTCTCCTATATCTTAATTCTCCTCAACCTCTGTGCTGCCTTTGACACAGTCAACCACTCTATTCTCCTTTCTTCCCTCACTGACCTGGGACTCTCTGGCACTGCTCTTGCCTGGTTCTCCTCCTATCTCTCTGATCACACGTACATGGTGTCCTGGCATGGCTTACCCTCTGCCTCTTGCTCTTTTTCGACAAGTGCCCGCCCAAGGCTCAGTCCTGGGACCCCTCCTGTTTTCTCTCTACACCTGTTCCCTGGGACCCAAAATCTCCTCCCATGGCTTCTCATATCATTTCTTTATTTTTGATGCCCAGATCTTCCTCTCCTGGATGCACTTGCATTATCTTAAACTGAAACTCTCCAAATCAGATCTCCTTTTCTACTCCCCTCTTCGTCCCCCACCGTTGATCTCTCTATTTCTATTCCTCTTGAATCCACCACCCTATCTCCCTCCTCATCCACCAAGAACCTTGGTATCACCCTCGACCCCTCCCTCTCCTACTCTCAGCACATCTCTACTCTGGCGTGCTCCTGTCGCTTCTTCTTCAGCAACATATGCAGAATTTGCCCCTTCCTTACAGACTACACACAGCTCATTCAGGCCCTGGTACTGTCCCACCTTGAATACTGCAACTCCCTCCTGGCCAGCCTGCCTGCCTCTAATATCCGTCCACTCCAGCTCATCCAAAACTCTGCTGTCCGCCTTGTCTTTTCCCTTCCTCGTTTCTCCCATGCTACACTGCTGCTCCGCTCTATCCACTGGCTCTCTATCAATTCAAAACTGTTGTACTCGCCCATCGCTGTCTCGACCAAAACTCTTGTACTAGCCCATCGCTGTCTCAACCTTTCTGCTCCCTCCTATCCCCAGACTATTATTTCTCCCTACACCCCCTCTTGCCCCCCCCCCCCCCCCTGCTCTTCCACCCCCGGCAGATTAGCTGTATCCCCCCCCCCCCCCCCTGGTCTCCCAGAGCCTGCTCCTTCTCCTCCCTTACCCCTCAGGGGTGGAACAACCTCCCCACAGATATCAGGACTGCTCAGTCCCTGACCACCTCCCGGCGCCTCCTCAAGACACCTGTTCAGACAGCATCTGTAAACCTAACAACTCTCAACTGTATTGGACTATATGGCACCCAATTGTACCATTATTTACATCAGCTTGTACTCGTACTGAACTGCTCCATACCTTGCCATATTCTACTACTGATTTCAATTATAACTATTTGCTGAATCTTGTACTTGATTTTACACTTAGATATCCATATTCACATTTTAGGTAACTGCTCTTATTTGAAATTGTTCTTATCCATTTATCGTACATACTATGTACTCTTAATGGACTTTACTTGTATAATTTTTTTATTATAAGTTAACTGCTGTTAGTTGAACTCGCTCTTAAATGTAATTATTTACTGTATTCTTTATTTTGCTCTTATTTGAATTTGATCTTATTTTTTACTGATTTGATCTGCTCTTAACTGTAATGTGATAACTGTAAGTCACTGTAAGGGTGTCTGCTAAGAAATAAATTTTTTAATTAACTAATAATAATAATAATAATAATGATGATTTCCATTACACAAGGAATGTTAGTACTGTGATTTATTTTATTTTATTTTTTTGGGGGGGAGTACTATGTAACTGACAGTTTATTACAAATGCAGCGTTCAAGTAAAAGTTGAGTTGATTTGAGTAAGAAAGATCCAGTAGAATTAATTGACGTGCAATTAAAAAAAAAAAAATCATGTGCAAGATTAAATACATTTTTTAATAATGCAGATCAATCAAGCAAATTATATGATAATCCAAAAATGTTGATTGGCATGCCTTAATTATATAAAAAAAATGTTGGTGTTAAATCTTAAAAATTGTGTGATTAGAAATGGTCACATTTAAGTAAAGGTTTATAAATGAACAAGTAACATTTTCTGATGGACTTTTAAGTGTATACTCAGACATAGTGACCAGACAGTGACCTTATGGTCATAATTTGCAGTTTTGGCTGAGGCATGCACTATCTTTTTGTTGTTGAATTCTGCATATGCTGCACTTTAGATGTGGGCATGAAAATAAAAATAAGTATGTATTAGTACATTTACATACTATTACTGAAGTGACACTTGTGTCTCTGTTCACTTTAGGTTGAGTTTTAATAGTTGAGAATGCAGACTCCAAAGTGGTGATATTTTGTTAATTGCGAATTGGCTGTCTGTTATTAGTTGTGCTGGTGATTGGTACTCCCTTGTCTTTCTTCCTTGCAGTATTTTGGTAGCATGTAATACTGACATATTGAACATAGGAGGCTGTGTGGTCCAGTGGTTAAAGAAAAGGGCTTGTAACCAGGAGGTCCACGGTTCAAATCCCACCTTCATTGTGTGACCCTGTGCAAGTCACTTAACCTCCTTGTGCTCCGTCTTTCGGGTGAGATGTAATTGTAAGTGACTCTGCAGCTGATGCACAGTTCACACACCCTAGTCTCTGTAAGTCGCCTTGGATAAAGGCGTCTGCTAAATAAACAAATAATAATAATGCTATTTGAAATTGTGGTTGTGTTGATTAAAGTGTAGGTCTAGACACCCAGTGCTGGCAGTTATGTCTATGTTGTGCTGAAATGATGGCTACTAGTTTCACCAATGAAGACAATGGGAAAGACATAGTTTGTGATTGCACTTATTACATTTCTGTTAGTATTTCTAAAGCTCTAGTTAGTTCTTTCTACCCCCCAGTCCATCAGTTTCCCCACCCTAATCTGTGATCTGCATTCTCAATCTTAACCACAGGACAACAATTTACTCCAACTTAGTGAGTTGGTCCTCCCAGGTGAGTGCTTCTTCTTTCTTAAATGTATTGGATTTTTGTTATGACTGAAAACCTCCCAGGACCTATCACATTAAAGCAGCCTTTTCAGAAACAAGTCTGATGACATTGAACCATCTTCTCATATCTGCTGCCTGATCTAAACATATTTTCACTTATGGTAAAAGCTTTCCAAAGATCCAAGAGGAGCCCAGGAGAGGGGTCTGTGAGAGGGGAGAGCAAGGCGAAGAAATGGCTTTTCATACAATATTTACCATAATAATTTCTATGAAAAAACAGGAACTTAATGATTCATTATCCCTATTTTATTACACGTGTCCTGTTTTGTCCCAGATATTAGGATTTAAATTGAGGCCACTGAATGAAGTGATCTTGCACAGCACTCGTATAAAGCATTGTTGATAGGGATCCTTGTACAGAACCCTGCACACATTTTCTCCACAGGCCCTTTTGTGCTTCCTAATCCTGCTCTGTGCTGCTTCCTAATCCTGCTCTGTGCTGCTTCCTAATCCTGCTCTGTGCTGCTTCCTAATCCTGCTCTGTGCTGCTTCCTAATCCTGCTCTGTGCTGCTTCCTAATCCTGCTCTGTGCTGGTCACGTCACCTTGTTTTGGGTATTCACACAGATTTATCTATCAACAGTATTGTGGCAGGGCTGCCTGCCTCTGTAAATAGTGTATTTGTGGTGGTGGTTTATAAATAAAATATAGTTTTGTTTGATTAATAAATGAAAGTGTTTAATTTTGGGAAACAAAGTGTGACTAGATATGGCAGGGCTGGGAGGTTAGACTTCCCTCCCTGCCTAATTGAAATGGAATGTGCAGCAGGTGGCCAGGTGGCAATTAAAACTGTTCTGTGGTCTGGTCTGGTCTGGTCTGGTCTAAGTGTACTTGCGTGAGGATTCATGACTGTGTGGATAGCCAGGGAGCAGGAACCAAGTGCATGACTGAGGACCACAGTGTGTTTATGGTAGGGATTAATATAGGGGATTTTAAACTGTTATTGGTTAAGCAAATACTTTTTTTTTTTTTTCTTATCTGGCACAAAATGTTAAACTGCAGTCGAACTGCAAAACAAGATGGTAGCCGTGTTTACTGATTCTTTGTGTACACATTTTAAGATGCTTAATGTTTTTTCTTTATTTTCTATTGCTTCTTGTAGCTGTTTGCCTATTAGAATTATTAGCATTATTTCAGATCCCTGAGACAATGTTTATTTATTTATTTTGGTTCAACATGATCAAGGAGAAATCAGCTACAAAGGAGTTCTGAAATAAAAAGCTGTCGCATTACGCCAAGGCAGGCTGCTGCCTTTAAATCCTGGTGTGCTACAAAGCGAGGCGAGCAATTTGTCTTATCAGAGAAGAAAAACAGGCTTTCTGTGTGAAGAGAGAGAGAGAGAGAGAAACTGCTGTCGAGTAATTTCCTGTTTAAACGTTCCACTCCACAACAATTTGCATAAGAAGTCTTGGGTCCATGATAAGAAGACTGGTAATTTCAAAGGCTCGCAGGGATTGGGAATTAAAAGCTTCTCTGCACTATCTTTACGCTTGCAGCTGTACGCCTCAGATTTCTCTCTCTCTCTTTTGTTAAAGTATGTGCCTAATAAATGTTCTCTCTCTTTCTGTCAGGGAATGAAGCTGGCTTCTCTTCCACATTTCTCAGGCTATGAGTATTAAGTGAAGAGCAAAGGACGTGGATTACAAAGAGCCTGTTACATTTGTTTGGCTTAATTCTTGCAGAAGACTTAAGTTTTACTTATTTAGTGTGAACTAACAGCTCCAAAGCCCTGTTTATTGGTCCACAGTTAATGTCTGTGAAAGGTGAGAGAGGGGCTGGAGAGCGAAGCTATCCCTCTGTCCATCCGTCCACTAGGCATGAGAAGCATCGGTAGTTTAGTATGTACTAAATGTACAAAAATGCTTTCTGTCCTTCACGCTCCATACAGTATCTCACAAAACAAGAAAGTCACGGAGGTCACTAACCCACAGGTACATTAAGTGACGTACTGTACATGGGTTGTGAGAAACCTTTAAAATCCAGGTCGAGGTCACAGAATACCAGACAGAAGGTTTTGTTTTTTTTGTTTGTTTTCCTCACAAGAAGATTAGAATCAAGGATTCATTACACATCAACTTTTGAGTTACACCGTTAGTTACCAGTTTGGTTTTCTATTGTGTTTGAAGTAAATCTGTGAAGCAGAAATAGGTCATGGTATCCATCAAAAACAAGCCGGTCTTCTAATTTGGCCTTTATCAGTAACAGTTAACCTGATTTGGATAAGTGATTTGTACCAATACACCTTTTTGGTACACACTTGGCTCTATTTGCAGTCAAAAATGTTGTATGTCATGCCTGCCTTCTTTTGCAAGACTAAGTGCAGATGCTTTGATAATCTTGTCTGTGTAAGGTAATGGTTTAATATAACAGAATACAAGATTCAGATTATAGTGTGTTCAAGAACAAACAACTAATTATAACTAATTGACATGACACAGACAGTGTTGCTGGACAAGAAATACAAGAATATGCATCGCTGTACATTACACCTGTCTCCAGCACTCTCTTCACTCTATCTTGTAAACACATCTTCAAGTGAACATGAGCAGTATCACCCTTTTCCACACCATTCCATTCTGTTCCTAACTGTGCACCAACCATAGCAGGTGCTAGACTCAGCTTGTGGCTCCCTGCTGCAGCGCCTGCTGACACTTTTCAATACTGTGTACATTGGTATTAACTCTCTACCTGCGAGTGAGGAGTATCAGGCTGTGTGAGATGAAGAGTAAAAAACACTACGAGCTTAGGGTCCCAGAGTGGCTCACCTGGTAGAAGTGTGGTGCACAGGGTGAGTCATACAATTCAGGTTCGCGTCCTGGCTGTGTGAAGTAGGCCGGTCTTCGGTGGGGGCTCTGAAGGGAGCGTTGCATTGGCTCTGACGCTCCCGTGGGTTAGGGAGGTAAAAGTGGCAGAGATTGTTTCTACTCATCACGCTAAAGCGAACCCTGCTGGCCAGGCGCCCAGTGAGCTCAAAGCACCTGTAGGGCTAGCCTTTGTACTCCAGAAGTCTGTAGCTCGTTTACATCCGCTCTCGAGTTCCTGGGTGAAAAAGGAAGCTGCCTTGGTTGTGGGATCGGAGGACACCCACTGAACCTTCGGGCTACCCTAAGCCGTGTGGGGAAAAGCAATTGGGCATTCCAAATTGGGAGAAAATAATGATTAGACACGCTAAATGTATTTTTTAAAAAATAATAATAAAAAAAAAAACACCAGGACCTTTTCTACTGCACATCTGAGTAACATTTTAGCAAACAGACACGAGAGTAGATGTTAAAACTTCATACTTAAAACTTGAACTGGCATTCAAATAGCACGGCAAGCAGGTTTCATTCTTAACCTTATTCTTATGTATTTATAAAGTGGCATATTTTGTAGCCCATAAAATAGCTGGAGCTGTTGTTACTTCTGCTAGAATCAGCTTGCATACAGTAATAAATGCAATTCTCTGCTGATTAGGAAGTTTAAAGGCATGATGGCTAATAGACTGTCCTCTGGTTTGGTGCAGATATAAATATAAATACTCAGCCAAAGCGACAGATGTTCATTCCAACAGAACAATGTCATTTTAAATCACACTATGGCCAGTCAAACATTTATTATTCATTGCCTGTTAAAATAAAAAGGTAAATAACATGGCTGATGGAGCTATAAGTGTGGCTAATTCGGTAGCTGTTTATACCTTTCACATCAGTCACTAGTGGAATGGGTTTGGGGATTATCTTATTAGTGGAATACCTTTATAAAAAGGTAAGTGTCCTGGGCAGGCTATTCTTAAAATACATGTAAAAAATGCAAGGTATTCCTCATGTTTGCAAATGGATTTATACCAGCTATGTAACAATGGGCAGGATTTTCAAAAAACAGTATTATTGTATCGAACTCATGGTATAGTAACAAGAGCTTTAGTAGCAAGTGATTTTCAAACAAAATGTGTTCATTAAATCAATCCGTTAATGCTTTGAAATTGAGTCGATGAGGTCGTTAATGAACGCATTTCTCGTAAAAAATCTTAATTGTTGCAGGCCACACACATCACTTCCTGTCTCAATGACTTGATAAGGGGAACTCGTTAATCAAAATGCATGTTAACAAGATCAAGAAAAATGAATGGAAGCATAATTCGCTGTTATGGAAACTACTAGCGTACAGGGAGACTCTCGCACTAGCTGAGCAGCAGCCAAATGGAAATAACAAATAATGGGAATATCTATTTTGTGTATAATCTGTAAACTTCATTTAAAATTGTGCATTTTGTCATGCAGAATGTATATTTATGTAGAAAACTTCACATATAAAATGCTGATTTACGATTGTCTGACGTGTGGGTAAAAATTGGACGGCACGGATGAAATAAAATTAAACCCCATTTGTCATTTACCCTCATTTGGGGGGATATTTTGCCACAGCTTAATATATACAACTCTTTTAAGGTGCATTTTGTAATTTTTTTTAGGTAAAAAAAAAATACTGTAAGCTATCTATCTAGGCTTGGTTGGAATTTATTTTCTTATGTTGACATCTACTTTTGTATGTATGTTAGTATGTACGATTGTAGGCTATAAATACATACATTTCAAGTGCCATTGGTGTTTTAGTTTTTAGTTGTTATACATGTATATCATGTATGTAACACTTATATATTTATATATATATATATATATATATATATATATATATATATATATATATATATATATATATATATATGAAGCTTTTAAAATTATGATAGAACTCCCAATACACAATTTATAATTAATTGTTCAGTAAATACCTCTAATCATGCATTTTCTCTGATACTCTTTGCTCGTCTCAACGATAAATAAACTTAGCATTAGACGTAGCCACCGAACATTTGCAGTATTATAAGAACATTTTCTGTGCATGCAAACGTGTGAAGGTGAAAGTGTACATTGTACATAAAGTGTGAGGGGAGTCTGACAACATTACAAATGTGTTTAGGCAAAATTCATGTAAATGACCTTGATCACATTCCTAGTGCATCGCTGTGTGTCCTTGATGCCTGTTCTTTGTTCTTGTGTGGATAAAACAAATCCATAATCACCTAAGGAAACTTTATTGTAACAGCTAATATGCCATTTTCTAGACCAAGATTTCAGTTGTATAATTCAAATAACATCTACAGCATATGTCAGCTGTCATATAATGTACATATACAGAATTCAAATAGGCTGTAGTTGCATTGATAATTTCTTAGTTATAACATTACACTGGGTGCAAGTAATGGTATATCATTTTAACAATACAATAAACGTTCTATAAAGTTACAAATGTTTAAAATAAGTGAATAAATCTCATTCATAACCACAAGTATAGAAAAGGCTAAAATATTTAAATAATTACAAATATTGAATTATCGAGGTAGTCTGTAAGAAATAAAAGCTGGTCCTGTACACACTCTCTCTCTATAGCGTCAGTAAGTTAAATGGCTGTTTCAAGGTGAGTTATACTCTTTTGTTAATTAAAACCCTCTTTTTCCATGTGCAAATTAACTCCTGATAAATTATGACAATTAACACGGATCCCACACAAACAAAAGAAATAGTCGCAAGAAGCACTGCTTGTTAAAATATTAACATTATTTCATAGAATTCCTGAAATCACATTAGCACTATTATTTAATAATGAAATATGCATAACAACCACTTTAAAATGCCAAAATCAATGCTACATACTTGTTTAACACAGGAGTTATTATTTACGAACTTTTGAAAATCCTGCTCAATATACAGTGCTACCCCGTTATAACACGATCCGTTATAGAGCAGAATCGGTTATAACACGGTAAGGTTGTGGCTCCCATTTCCCCCATAATGCAATTTGACTCTCAAACATTGGGTTTTATTGTTGTTACATTACTGATTTCCATTACACGAGATAAGCATCGCCAAGATAAGCACCAACTAAGACGTAGCTTTACAGTAAACTAATGTGATCCATTTGTGTCTCCATCCATTTGCACTTCCTTCAGTATGATGATGTAGATATCCTTCTGTCTGGTGTTGTTGGCTGAAGTGTAATGCTGGCTCCAGGGATCAGCCTATTGCCACCCTAGCGCATCAGCACACACAACGGCTGCGATGCTGGCTCCGGGGATCAACCACAGTGTGGTCTCCCCAGCGCATCAGCATGACAACCGTCTGGATTGAGCTAAGTAGGGTACATCTCTGGTGTCTTCAAGTGGGCACCTTCCATCCTCAGTGTTTCGTCGACTAGCCCACGACACCTCAAGAAGGCTCCACGGTGATTTTGTAGTTAAACCCATTTAATTTGAAACTGGGACATATAGTACTTATAAAGCTCCAGTGCTTGCACTGTATTTTTTTTCTAAAAGTAAAAACAAACTGTCCGTTAATGTTACAAAACAAGTACAAAACAATACAAGTGTGTATAAACGTCCTTGGATTCTGTGTTATTTATTCACAGTTTACAAAATTTATTATAAAAAATATACAATTTAAATAAGAGTGGTGTAAACGCTAAACTGGTGGAATAGCATTTTTTGTTATACTGTATATATTATAACAACCTGGGATTTCTACTGTTACATGTCTACGGACCCTGTGTATGTGTGTGTGTATGTAAGCTTGCAACAGCCGGGACTGATTGATGTTCGGGTAGGCGGGGACATGAAAGCCCACATCAACACGGACGGAGCTGACAGCTGAGTCAGACAAGCTGCTGTGTTTGTTGTTTTTAGTGTGGCCCAGGCTAACGGGGGCCAGGAATAAATTGTCCCAATAAACCATGGATTAGAGTACCTGAAAATTGTGCATGTCTCCTTCCTTCATTTTCCACAGTACGCTGCAATATTAATTTGGCCATTGTAAATCATTTTGGGAACAAAAATGCCAATATTCATTATAAGGCGAAACACAAATAATGTGGTCTCCAATTATGAACCCTGACAACCGCGTTATAATGGGGTAGCACTGTACCATAAATTGAGACTGTCTACATTTACCTGACTTTATTACAACGGTGCCCTTACCAAGTTTTGAAAATAATGATATGTGTCTTGTTAGATAAATCTACAGTATATGATTGAATTATGCCAAAGGAATGGAAAAATATGTTCTGATCAGCCACTTAAACCAAGCAAATACCAGCTTTTAAGAATATGTGTTAAAGCTGACGTACAATAACGTAAGACCACTTGCCAGTTTTTGAAAATAAATGCCTTAGTGGACATCAGAACAAAATCATAAATATAGCCTGGTATAAGACTGCTGTTGTGAACAAGGAATGTGGTGTACTTCGGGGATATGAAAAGTTGTACTGATTAATGTAAAGTGTGATCTAACTAGATCAATACCTCTGGCTGGTACATTGTCTTTTTTACAGTCTTTTTTTCATTATATCATTCTCCAAATAACACCTCTGCATATTGTCTTCAGTCTGTAAAGCAACAGCAGCTAAACCAGAACAGGCTAAGAATTAGTACAGTGCAGTTATATAGCCATATTAGCCATATTAAATACTGCCATGCCAACCTAGGGCACAGTGAGGAATCATAATGAATTTTGCAAAAATATCTGCATTCTTATGTGTTTATTTCTCGTCTATCTGCTGCATTTGTCTGTGGTTAGTCCTCATCACACTTTTCCACACAGTAATCCCCACCAATACAAAACCACTCACACTCCCACTGGTGTGGAGACTGGTTCATGTCATGATTACCTGCTTGGGAAACTCTTCCCCCACACTGCAAAGCTCTACAATGGCTAATCTACTGTACATTGCTACATTTGTATGAAACCCCTTGTTTCATTGTGAGATATATTTATAGGTGGAATGATTAACTGCAAATCTTAGGAGTCCCCCCCACACACAGTGATTCACTGAATGTAGGAGCCTCTCACACACACAAACACACACTCTCACTGCCTGCCGATCTCAGATCCCCCATCTAGGCTCAGTACAGAGCAGCACCACCACCTTCCTACAGGACAGCTGACACCCACCCAGGCTCAATGTGGATCAGATACGTGCTACAGTTAATGACAAATGAGGAGGTATTCCCTCTGTTAGTGGTTGGGGGTGGTGGTGGTGTCTGCGTGTCCTCCTGTTCCATGAATCAAGTCTCCTAAGAAATGTGGGCAGAAAACTCGGATTTGACTACTTCCTTCAAGAGAAACATTGAGATAGATAACTTCAGTGATTAATAGGAGTTTAAGCTTATGGAATAATTTATAGCAAACATGTATTTCCATTTTATATTAAAATGATTCCTGGTACATACTAGACCTAGGATTACACAATTGCCCCTTTAAAAAGTATCAAATAATAATAAAAATGTATAATTTGGCATTACAATATGATACCATTATAATATGTTACCAATATTAGTCCAGACAGGCATCAGTTCTTTTTATTGGGAAGTTTTTAAGAATTGCTTAATTCAAATTTTTGGAAGAGAAATGGTCCCCACCACCACAGGAAGTAAACAAAGGCAAGGAATGGCAGTGGTGAAACTGAGCGCTACGGCGTTTTATTAAATAAACAAAACAAACACCAAAACACTAAACAAAAGGGAATGTTGGCCAAACAAATAAACAAACAATAACGGAAACAAGTATATTCATATATAGCAATTGTTTTTCTCTCTTTCTCTCACTCTCCACAAAACACGTCTCGCCTCTGACACTCTCCTTGAGCGCAGAGAGCTGCAGGCTTTTATATTCTGGCCGAGGGGTTAACTAGCTAGTAATTAATTAATTATCTTATTACCCCTCGGCCATAGTCTGCACAAGTTTCATTTGAAAAATATAGCGAACAAGGGGTGGGGCGGGGCTGGAAATGCAGTACTGAGTGTCCTGTTGATATGCAGTGCCTTTTAAACCTGTTTTACTGTGAAAAAATACTTTAAAACAGCGCATCTAAAATAAACTGCGTGTGTGAAAATAAATTGGTCCTGACGCGCCTGACACGCGCTGAATAAATGGGCCGCTAAGGGTTAATAATTAAAACACAAAACAATAACAAATAATGGCGGCGGATTTTGTCCGTGCCGCAAACAATAATAATACAAATAATAATAAAAATGCGCACATATATATAGGGGTGGGACACTCCACCACAGGGCCTAAAGAATGTCACCCACACCTGTGATGCACAGAAATGGATAAAGGATCCTGCAGTGGCTTTTACAGACCCACTAAGAGCAGAGCCTGACCAAGACTGTTGCTCCTGCTAGAAGCAGGCTGATCTTTGGGATACAACTTGCAGAAACCTGTGTTAACCTTGGGAGGAGAGAATACAGCAAAACTAGGATTTCATTTTATTATTATTTGTTTATTTAGCAGACACCTTTATCCAAGGCAACTTACAGAGACTAAGGTGTGTGAACTATGCATCAGCTGCAGAGTCACTTACAACTACGTCTCACCCGAAAGACGGAGCACAAGGAGGTTAAGTGACTTGCTCAGTGTCACACAATGAGTCAGTGGCTGAGGTGGGATTTGAACCGTGGACCTTCTGGTTACAAGCCCTCTTCTTTAACCACTGGACCACACAGCCTCCTAACCACTGGACTACACAGCCTCCTTTAATTAACATTTAATTAATCATCATTTTAATTAACTAAAATGTGTTCATAGTTGAAATTTCTTATCAGAAAAGAAATAACTTTAGTTTGGGAGCATCTTGTAAATTGAACACAGAGCCACTTACAGTGGAACTAGAGAGGGGATTTGACTCTTGCTGGAACTGAGCTGATCTGCTTGACATGAACTGGTTGTTGTAAACAAATTGAGAAAACACAATGTTTTGGATAATGTTATAATATACTCTGTATTAGCCTATGAGAATATTGTAGGGTTCTAAATTCCTTTTTAAATATTCCACAACCTCCATAAGCATTCTGATTTAGTAAAAAAGAATAACAATCTTTGGAGAGAATTAATATGTTTGGGTAAATTCAAGTAGAATATCTGAACTAACATTAGTGTCTTACTTGTTTAAGGTTTTTGCTATAATAAGAAAACAGAAGTATTATTACAGAAAAACTGTTAAGTTTAAAAACGAGAGAATCAGTGCAAGCTATGACCTAATTAAAGACATTGGTAAATGAATAAAGCTACAAGTCCTTATCAGTAGAGAGGGGCCCCTCGCTTTTGCCTGCCTAAGCAAAGCAGCATTAGACATTAGGAGATAAGGGACATTAGTCTTGGCATCCAAAACTGGATTTACTTCTCACAGCTGTTCAAATTTAAGGTTTTCTTACTCTTTATAATCTTGTATATTCACTAACGAGAAGTACTGCATTGTACAAGAAAACAGAGTTAATAGTCTAATGTCCATTACCTCATTATGTTATCTATAAAATGAATGAGAGCCAGGTAGTGAAAATTAGGATGTAGGCCTCTTCTTATCAGTAGAGATATCATTATGAGCAGTCTCTTGAATCTAGAAAAAATATGACTTCATGCAATGAATTTGGGAAAGTGCTTACAGTCGAGTTTCTTATTAATTAAAACTCCGGTTAGAAAGTGGGCCCCTCGAATCCTTATCTATAAGTTGTCAAGGACTGCTGAAGCAGGGGATATTTTAACTAGAGAGAAGCTAAGTTTGTGAAAAGAAACAAGCTTATTGAGAACACACTGAAAAGTATGTTTTTACTGTTAAGAAGGAAAAATATTTTAGACCAAGGCTGGAATAATTATTATCTGGTGTAACATATTAAAAACATCTCTCTATATATACTTGTATCTTAATATGCAATAAGAACTTTGTGGTACCATAAAATATGTTATCAGTTTGAGGATTACCTCACATATTTTAGAGATTAAAAAGGTAGCGGACATGAGATCATATACAATTAATTTTAAAGGAGTTACCGGGACTTTTTGAATATATTCACTTAAAGATAACATCTGTCAAAACAGACCAAATGTTTAGATTTAATTAAATCTTCTTACAAACGAAGCAGAGTAAAAGTTCTATAAAAGTCGAGGCAAGACTCCAATCAAGTATCATTCAGCTTGGTAACAAGCTGTTTGGTCTATTCTCTGAAGATATCTGAAAAGCTGGTTGCTGTTTGGTCGTATTCAGAAGCCTCTGCCTTCGAAGACAGCTCTTGTCTTTACTTATATTCTACAAAAACACTTCCATATATTGGGAGGTAAGCATAAGCTTGAATTTATATGTCACTTATATTGAAGCATTGTTATGGGGATAGGAACTATATTTTAGCTTTAGAGAGCGACACATTAGATGCTTTAGGATTTTTAGTGGTGGACGTTTATTAGCGTTTCGCATGTCTAGCCCAAGGGCAAAATATGTTATAACCATAATTGTTTGAAGTATTAATGCTGTTAAGTATGTACAGGTACTGGACCTCCTAGATTGCCCATTAACTGGGATGCGATGTGGTCTGTAACCACTCGATCAATTTTTAAGCATTTAATAAACCAAAGGAGTACTAATAATGCTCTGAATTGCTGAAACTTCAAATTGAATGGGTCTGTCTGATTTTTCTTGATTAAAGGTGGTCTAAGGCATCACACTGTAAGCCAGTACATGAACTATGCACTTTAGGGTTAGAACCATCTATATAGCTCCATGTTAGCCTCCACTGGGTTCTCTAATCAAGAACCAAAGTAGTGCTCAAAGTGACAAACCACTGGAGTTGTAGGCCTAATGACAAAGGAGAAACTGCACATTAAATCTATATTTTCTTGTTGCTTTTGTATTTGACAGTGCAAGTGAGTAATGTATCTACGAAATCTGTAGCTACAGAAATTGACTCTCTAAGTACACATATTTGGTTTTTATTTGATGAGTTTAGAAATGCTTGTTGTTAAACAAGGTTCAGATAATAATACTTATAATTACCATCTCCTGAGAAGTTACTCAAAACCCAGACTCCAGGTGAAAGGATAGTAAATTACCACTGCCCTACCTAGCCTTCCAACAGGCTGCTTCAATACAAGGGTCCCTCTCGCTTTGGGGTATATTCAAGATTAAGACATAGGTCACCTCGTTACAAAAATGATATTGCTGCTCTAGAAAGAGTGCAAAGGAGAGCAACCAGAATTACCCCAGGTTTAAAAGGCATGTTGTATGCAGACAGGCTAAAAGAATTGAATCTATTCAGTCTAGAACAAAGAAGACTAAGTTGTGATCTGATTCAAGCATTCAAAATCCTAAAAGGTATAGACAATGTCGACCCAGGGGACTTTTTTGACCTGAAAAAAGAAACAAGCACCAGGGGTCACAAATGGAGATTAGATAAAGGGGCATTCAGAACAGAAAATAGGAGGCACTTTTTTACACAGAAAATTGTGAGGGTCTGGAACCAACTCCCCAGTAATGTTGTTGAAGCTGACACCCTGGGATCCTTCAAGAAACTGCTTGATGAGATTCTGGGATCAATAAGCTACTAACAACCAAACGAGCAAGATGGGCTGAATGGCCTCCTCTCATTTGTAAACTTTCTTATATTCTTATGTTCTTATAGCTGTGAGGAGGAATCCCAGGGATAACAGGATAAAACAGACATTTGCAAGGGCAAAACATTAGGGCTCCATGGAGAGTTCAGGCTGTTCTTATAAACAAGCAGAAACAGATGCTGCCTCATTCCTTGCTTTGACAGGGTTTTACTCTAATGGAAAACTTGCATATTAATTTTAAAAAAAACTACACAAAAGTTACAGTACTAATAAGAAACAACATATGTGGGAGCTCGCTATTATAAATTAGATCTAGTACAATTTCACTTCTCTCCTAATTATTGTGTAGTGTGTGTTTTTGTTGTGCTTGAACATTTAAAAAAAACATTTCCGGCAGAAGAAAAGTCAGCAACATGTGAGGACACTCATCTCACAGACTCCCTCTGTGTTGTCCTCCTTCTCTTCTTCCTGTCTCCATCTCTCTCCCATTCATTCCTCCCTAGTTTTTGCACTCCCTTGCACCTGTTCTTGTTTTTCTTTTTCTTTGCCATAATGTGGCCTTGCTCTGTCTCTTTCTGATTCCTTTCTTTTGCTTGTTTGTTCACACTTCCGTGTCAGTAGTCTCTTTCTCTCACAGTTTATTAATCTACTCCTCTGCTGTCTGTCTTTCACACTTGACCAGTTATCTTTTTTCACTTTCTCTTTCTCTCTCTCTGTCCTCCTCCTCCTCCCACCCTCTCACTACTTCTCATTTTTTTATCTCTTTTGTCTCTCTGCTGCTTCCTCACCACCCACTCTCTCACTCTCTATCTCTCTCGCCCCCGTCATGGAGTTTCAATGGTGTCTAAGCAAAGCCAGAGCGCAGTGTGGGCTAGCATGGAAACAGGATGACAATTGCTGGACTCTGAGCTGGAAGCAAACACTGAAACTCATCCTGGCTAACTGTGCTGTGCCTTATACCTGTTCTCTACTGTATAAAGCATTGGACGCTGTGTTACAGGAAAAATAACAGTGGTTCCCTGATAATAATAAGAAAAGCAAGCCCCCTCTCATTCAATCAGTCAATCAATCAATATATTTATTTAACCAGGTCAAATGGAAAAAAAATTATCATATACAATGGTGACCAGGCCAAAAAGGCTCAAAGGCAGCAGAAAAATAAATCAATATTGTCATAATGACATAATGCATACAACTGGAAACGTGTAATTACAAAGTAATGAAAAAGAGGAGTGTATAATGCAAGTTTGCTGAAGATTGGTGCAGAATTAACCCTTTGCAGGCCATATATTAAGTGTGTGTCAGGCTCGTCAGGTCCAATTTATTTTCACACGCACAGTTAATTTTAGACGCGCTGTTTAAAAGTATTTTTTTTCCATAATCAAGCGGGTTTAAAAGGCCCTGCATATCAACAAAGCACTCACTAGGCATCTCCAGCCCCGCCCCACCCTTTTGTTCGCTACAGCTTTCACATATGCTAAGAAATAAATAATAATATCAATATAATCAATCATCTCCTGATCACTCGTTTTATCACCAAACTCCTCAATAATGCGATCCAAGTCATTATTTTATTACTATAACATCTCAAAAAAGCTCTGCAAATGTCTGTGATATTCTCTGTGCGCTGATTCAGTAACAGCCAGCTTGTTTCCTTATGGCCACTGTTATCTGATGCAAGGAGCAAGTATGACTATTCATGAGATCCGCCCTTTTTTTTCGGCTTGTCTCGGCTCCTGTCGCTCCCACTCGGCCATTGAATGGTTTTCTCGCCTTTTTCCAGAGCAAAAATGACTAGAAACCTGTTTTTTGCGACATTGGACCAGATAGGAATAATTGCAATGTCGGACCAGGTCTGACAATGGACCGCAAAGGGTTAAGGGAGTTATAGAGTTCACCATGCACAGTGCGACAGACAGACACTATCAGCATATACAACAGCAACCCTTTTTTATTTGTGTCAGAATTTAAAACACCTGCTTCTTTAAAAGTGAATCAAGTTGGGCCCAGCTTATGTCTCCCAGTATGATCACTCTTAAGAAATTCAAGAAAATCATCTCAGAGGATGGGACTTTGTCAGTAGCTTAATGGAACATCCTTTACAAATCACTACATTGTAGCAGACCAACAAATTGTATATCAAAAAAGGCAGACTAATGGGTCTTCTCCAGTGATTAACCTGAGCTATTTCACCAAGTGCTTGTGAGGAGGCTGCGTGGTCCAGTGGTTAAAGAAAGGGCAGGTGTTGTGACTTGGTCTCCCAGTTCATGGCCTGTCATTGACAGAGTGTGTCTGGTTATACCGTCTCGCCAGGTTTGAAATCGCTGGCTGTGAGCACCCAAGACGGTGATCCACAGTACGCTGCCCTAGTCCAGCCTCCAACATGACGATTGCACGAAGGCGCTTCTCTTGACAGACGTGGCATATTGTTTTTCTCTATGATTTTTATTGTTTTTATTCAAGCTTTTATTCAACAGCTGAAATCACTCCATATCCAGTGTCCAATCAACTGTCTCACTAATTAGGTGATTAAGTGCATGTGCTTCAGTCATAGTCACTCAAGCGTGTCATGATCAAGGATGAATGATTGAGTGATTAAAAAGAAACCAAAAACATTTTGTCATTGTCCATCATTTATATACTTTATTCTTTTTTTTTTAAATGAATGTGTTATGATATTGATAAGTTTCTTTTGATGCTCGGTATAGATACTCTATGTGGAGCTAATGTGGTGTAAAATAAGTAAAGCATGTGAAGGGATTGGCTCCTTTGTACAGCTACACATTTGTTTCATAGACAATAAGGGAAAGTGCAATTCTGAGATTTGATAACCCCTGCGATGCAGTCCTGGGCCTCTGCACCACAATTGTGATAAGCTCCACTGAGGGCTCAATTGATAGTACTAAAAACCCAGGTGACAGACATGAGAGACTGCTGAATAAACCCAGTTCACACCAAAGTCTTTTTGTAGCCCACAGCATATTTTGGTGATATTAAAATACAGTACTATGTTTGAGGATCTTCTGTATGTTGTTTTTCCACAACCAAGGACTAAAGTTACAAAAGGCTTTTCTTACTAGGTTTCTTGGATCGCACCTCCAGATTAACTTATCTAGAGCCTGGCAAACGAGCAGAGCAGGGCGAGTGATGGAGTGCCCCACTTCCATGCTTTTACGAGTGCAGTCCTGAGGGAGCGGGGAGCTGATGATGAGCAATTCTGTGCTAGACTGTCTGGACCACAGGGCATGGTCTACTGCTTTAAACTTGAGATCAATTTGACGCCCCCCCCCCCCCCAACAGGAAGCACAAGTGTTGCAATTTGAAGAACTCCACTGCTATATTTGTGGACACTTAAAAATAAAGGATGGCTATTGCAATGGCCAAACAACATTGGGATACTCAGACCTGGTGTCAGCAGGCAATGATTTCAATGTGTTTCATCTCGTTTCTGCTTATCATAGATTGTCTTCTATGGCTTGGAAGGCTCTTTTAACCTCTGTATTTTTGCAGTTTTTCCATGCTTTTCCCATGCTTATATTAAGCATTTACCATAATTTACCCTGGTTTTCTTGTTTTTATTTTAATATGTTTTACCATACCTCGCTGCTCTTTGCAATGCGTACCTAAACTTTACCATGCTTTCACTGTGCTTTATTACACTTTGCTATACTTATACTATGGGGGACTGTGGCAGGGCGAGGAGCCCTGCAAATGAAAAGGGGGCAGGACAAAGCCCTGCCATAAATGTATTGTTTATTTTTAGAATGGGGTACCCCTCTGACCCTGTGCAATTTATTATTTTGTATTTTTTTGTTGCATTATTATTATTATTATTATTATTATTATTATTATTATTATTTATAATAATATGACAACGTAGCCGTGTTGTTTTGTTATTGTTTTATTAATGTGACGGCAAAAAGCTGTAGGTTTTGTTTGGCAGCGTGGATGGGAAGCCCCATCCACAATTTAAAAACCTTGTGTGGCCATCTCCCAAATTATTATTATTATTTATTTCTTAGCAGACGCCCTTATTCAGGGCGACTCACAATTGTTACAAGATATCACATTATTTTTACATACAATTACATTATTTTTTACACATTACTTTTTTTTAAATACAATTACCCATTTATACAGTTGGGTTTTTACTGGAGCAATCTAGGTAAAGTACCTTGCTCAAGAATTCAGCAGCATTGCCCCCCACCTGGGATTGAACCCATGACCCTCTGGTCAAGAGTCCAGAGCCCTAACCACTACTCCACACTGCTGCCCTTAAGTGATTCATTTGTTGCTAATCGGGAGATGGTCACCTGCATATAAGCCTGCAGTTCTCTGGGTGGGTTGTTCAGAGGAGAGAACGGAGCGCGAGAAAGAGAGGAGAAAGAAAAGAGAAAGAAACGAAACGAAACAGAAAGTAAAGTAAAAATAATCTAGGAACAGTGAAAGCGATTTGCCCAGCCTGACCTGGATCATTTGTTTGGTGTTTTGTGTTCATGATTTTTGTTTTTGTTAAAACCTTCATTTTGCTCTGTGAGCAGTGTTTTTGTTTAAATATTTATTTTATTTTTGTTATTTAAATAAACGGCGCGCCTTTTGCACCGCAGTATTTTTGTTTGTTTTCTTCCTGCATTCTGGCCTGACGTCACCACTACAGCCATCTTGTCATATGTGGTGTCCAGTGTGGGATCACCAGCGCCTCCTGGACTCAGGCCAGAAGAGGTACTTCAGGTGGTTTTTTTTTCTCCAGCAGCCACAGCAGCATAAGAGGTGGTGGTCCCGGTTTCCAACTCAACTCAGGAGCTACCTCTGCCTCCACCTTCACCAGGGGAGAAGTGGAGCTCCCGCTGCCGCCTTCATGGCCAGGAGCTCCCCTCCCGCCGTCGCCTCCCGAAGGTCCGCTGCTGCCATTGCCTCCCGAGGGTTCGCTAATAATCTAGGAACAGTGAAGGCTTGACCTGGATCATTTGTTTGGTGTTTTGTGTTCGTGATTTTTGTTTTTATTAAAACCTTTATTTTGCTCTGTGAGCAGTGTTTTTGTTTAAATATTTATTTTATTTTTGTTATTTAAATAAACGGCACATGCCGCGTCTTTTGCCCTGCAGAACTGCCTGTGTGTTTTTTTCCCGCGCCTGGTCTGACATCACCACTTAGCCATCCTGTCACAGGGACTTATAAGGGACAGCACAGTATAACATGTCAATCTCGCTTTCACCATGTGACCTTTTGACTGGAATGCACGCATAGGCTCAGGCTCCGTCCAGGCAGTTCTCATTTCTCCTTTTAACATTAAATATTTCCATTTAAATATATGTGAATATACAAGTGTGATTTTAAATAGGTAATATATTGAATATTAAAGAATTGAATATTTTTAATTACCCAAAGTACATATTTTTAATTGCAGCTACAGTAGCTGCTCTCCAGTTCTAGTTTTCTGCCACAGACATGTGAAGGCTAGTGATCTGATACCTTGGACCAAGTTTCCATTTGCTTCTCGCAATACATACATGTGCACTAGATGGTGCTGGTGGTTACAAATATAAAGGCACTTTGACTGATCTAGGCTACATTATATATATATATATATATATATATATATATATATATATATATATGATTAGAACCACTGAGAATGATTGTAAATGTCATACAAATATAAGGGAGCAGTAAACTAAGAAGCTTGGTAAACAGTATTAACATACTAATACTGATGGTCAACCACAAGCTCCCAGAGAGACCAAGAGTATTGGTCTCTTCAGAGACCAATACTCTGTCTGTAGTGCTAGAACACCTACAGTTGAGACACAACTTTATTATATTAACTTAGTCAGCTGCTGCCCACGGAGAGCTCATTACAACTTGTCAAGTGAAATCTCAGCTAGGATTCTATGGTGAGCCAGACTGGTTGATTGATGGTAGTGTAGGTTACTCCACCTTCATGAGGACGATTCACCACTGCAGAGCCACTTGGGACAAGCCTTTAGAGGGTACCACTTCCATCTGCTTCTCCTTCACATTTATGCATTTTACAAACCCTCACTGACACCTATTATTAGGGGACTGACGCTATCAATGATATTACCATTTAAAGACAGCAGGCAATGCTGGTAATCCTGTACATCACTGCAGGAGCCGTCATGTTGCAAAACTTTTCAAAACCCCAAAGATACTGAAGATTTTCAATATGATATCTGCCAGTACAAGATATCATCTTGAAGAATGAGACAATTATAGGTGATGTCTAACCATGCCAAATTGTAACAAATATCGAACATCCCTAAATAAAGCATATCGTTCAGTGAGTGGATTGATACAGCTGTATCTCCACCATCACGCAGGTTTGACACAAGTATATTTTTGTTTTCTTAACCTCATAACAAGACTGCTTGTGGGAAATAAAACAGATGGATGTGGTCGTCCTGCACCTGATCTATAAAGTACGCATAAGCGTAATGCATTCATTTGTCAGCTTTCCAGCAGAGTCATAACCCTGCACCTTAATAATGATCAGAAACACATTTAATTATCAGCTCTGCGCTCCTTAATGATCAAAAGCACACCAATAAAGACACTCAATCCTGAGCTCCCCAGCACTGCCACTGCCCCTGACCTTGAGGAAAGCTGCATTCTGTTCTAATGTTAGCCCCAGGTGCTTTCAGACATGGCAACAAGCAGCAGAAATAGGAGACCCATCAGCCTCTATGGCAAAGAGTACATTGAAATACATTTTTTAAAGCCTTAGCTCAGAGAATGATGGCTTCTATGACTGTTGTACACAAAATCCATTACATTCTCCAAACTAATCATTCTCCAAACTAATCAGCAGCACTAAATGGGCAGCTAACGGTGTACATTTTAATTAAAAGCAGCATGATTCTAACCAAGGGAAATGACTGCCTGTTGACTCGTATGAATCATATAACCCATGCACAGAAGAAAAATAAAACTTTCTACCTACTTTGTAAAACTTATAAACCATAAAAAATATAGTACTGTAGTATAGTTTGGATTTACCAAATCATAAGCAGTTGTATATCAGTGTGTGAGAGAAATACAATGATTCTTGGTTGTAAATCTCCCTCCCGACCTATGAGGGCACTAAGTAGCGAGAGCAGAGTTCCCTGGATGGGCTGGTCTGACAGTTCTTTCCCAGGGTTCAAGGGAAGTCGGCCAGCCAGGAGGGGGGCAAGACTCTGTTGCAATAACGCATTGACCCGGAAGGGAAAACGACGTGGCAGCCGCAGATTGGAGAGGCGGTTGCACTCGTTTACCAAGGGGTCATGTGTGTCAGCATAAAAGGGGACGGAGAATCGCAATCTGTTCCTTTGTTTTGGTGACTGTATTGAGACCGGAAGGACCTGTGTTATTGTATCGTGAGTGTTTTGTTTTGTTTGTCTAACTGTTGCTTGTTTGTTTGTTCCGGATCTGTCGCCAGAGGCCAGCACCCACCCGGAACATCACTGCACTAAAAAGCACACTGTATTATATATTCACCACAAGCACTACTGCACACACTAAAGGACTGGTGACCATGTATGTTTTGTCTCTGTGTGTGTCTATTTTTGTGAATTTGTGTGTTATTATTTGGGACTACCCTGTGCATTATTTATACAAAGCAGTACCAAGCATTGGATACTGCTTGTATTTCATTATAGTTTCTGTTGATCAGTTTCGACCGTTGGATTATAAATAAAAACAACCATCATATCACCAGAACTGTGTTTGTCTTTGTTTGGAGCACTGCATCAACTCTACACCTGTGCACTATAACCCACTTTGCCACACAGTATTACACAGGATTCAGTTGTTGGTAATGACAACACAGCTGATGGGTCACAGGGTCTTCTGTTTACACAAATAACACATTTCATCAGCTTTCCTAATTCTTGGCCGGGATTTTTAAAGCCTTATTTCCTCACCAAATGCCCAAGTAACATCACACCAACAGCATGCTCTTTTTCCTCTGCATACAGTGGACATGTAGAAAAACTCTAGAGAGACTTTATGCTGTATGCACACTCAACCTGCTCCAACACTCACTCCTATATCGTA